>NW_024070190.1:13865673-13919761 GCF_014754425.2 Oryx dammah
TGCACAACAGAAAGGTGGCTTTTGAGTGCTGAGGCTGTGCTGGACATAAACTTTATCAGCAGAAATATTAGTACTTGCTCATCAAAGTGTTCAAATGTATTAGTGGCAAAGAGGAAGAGGGGCCAAGCATATGTTAAAAGTGAAAACAACTCTCTTGTTGACTACTTGAGTGAAAAATAGCTTAGTGGGCAGTTTTACATTTCACTGGACTAGATAAAAAATGGTGCTAATATTTATACAGTCTGATTCTGTAGTTGGTTTGGGATCAAATTGCCAATGCCTGACTCGTGGGTCCTTACCATAGTCTTGTGATCAGTTAAATAGTATTTAAAAAGTGATCCTAAAAGTGTAACCATGCATAATATTTGAAATAGATTTTGTACAATAGGCTGAATAGGGAACTGTCCACTCTAAGTGTTTGTTTAGCACCAAATTCTGTGAGAGGAGCCATGTCCAGGGTTGAGGCCCAGGTTTCCTCCCAGCCTGCTGATGTGAGAGGAGAAAGCTGCTCCTTTATTATTTATTTCCATTTTGAAAGTCAGGACACCTGAGTGAAGACACTGGAGGCCTCTTTTTGGATTTCTTTATAATTAGCAGAACTGGTTTTCAGAGCTGTCTCCCTGTGTTGTGTGTTTATTTTGAGCGCTGCACTCACTTTAACATTCTGAAGGCACTAAGGCCAGGCACCTACAGTCACAGAGTTCAGGCGGTGGGTATTCAGGGCTGTGTTTTCTAAGCAGTGTGTTGCTTTTAGCTTGTATTTAATATTGTAGTTACTTGGAAAAATGTGAATAAAGTTCATTAATACTACAGACTAAGCTTCTGTTTTGTGGGCAGTAATTCTGATTAGTACATTAATGGTTGAAGGGAATTCGATGATTATATTGACTCCTAAATGTATTTTTCATTAGATAATATTTAGTAAGGTATATTACATCCAGGAAAAGATACTTTCTGTGTATACACTTTGAATTAACTCCACATTTTCCCCAGTCTTTCCCTCATACCTTATTGCTTTGCAAATAAGGGATAGGACATGGGCAAAAGAAACTTAGAGAGATGTGCTGTTTAGTTGCATTCAACTCTGTGTGCCCCCGTGCACTGTAGCCCGCCAGGCTCCTCTGTCCATGTGATCTCCCAAGCAAGAATACTGGAGTGGGCTTCCATTTCCTGCTCTAGCGACCTTCCTGACCGAGGGATCAAAGCCGAGTCTCTTGCACTGGCAGGCAGGTTCTGCACCACTAGAGAAGCCCTAACCTAAAGCGAAGTGTGGAGTCAAGATTCAGAGTTCCTTCCAATACCACCCCTCACCAACATTTTACATCCCTTCTCAGACGAAACCAGGCCTTCTTCCCAGGCACTTGGAGGCACATATACACTGTTTTGTATTTGTTTTTTGCACAAATATGGAATAATGCTATACATACTCTGTAACTCCCCAGCCTTCCCTCACCTGCTCTCCTTGTTCACACTGTCCCCCTGATCCTAATTAGCCAGCCAAGCACCTTTGAGAGTGGGCTGCCTGGCAGACCCCTCCTCAGGTCTCAGGCTGACCACAAAATTCTGTACATGTGAGGCAGGTCCAGAGAGCACTGCAAAAGCTTTGACGGCTGAACTGGCATTGGAACCAGCATGCCAGGACTTGGGGCCTGAGCCTAAACAGATTGATTACTTGATAAGACAAAAATGCCAGCATTCTCCACAGGACTTGGTTGTGTTTCATCATGTAATATTCAAAATACCTATGAGGCACTCCAAATTACTTAGCATATGAAACCATGAAAATGGCTGTCATGGAAAAAGGCAGTCAGTAGCTGCCATCATAGACTTGAAGGAAGCTATTATTGAAAAGTTCAAATGAATGATCACACTCTTAAAATAAGTATTAAACTAGAAATTATCAGTAGAGAAACAGATAATAGGAAAACTAAGTGACAATATTAGAACTGAAAAATACTCCAACTGAAATTTAAAAAATCTTGCTGGATAGACAGAATAGCACGTTGAAGATGACAGAGATAATAGATCAATACAAATCATCCTATCTGAAGAACAGAAAAGGGCTGGAGAAAAGTTTCCAGGTTGTGTTATAGGAATCATAGAAGAGGAAGAGTGTAGTGCTTTAAAATCATCTGCAGAAATGATGGCTAAAATCCTTCCAGGTGAGCTGAGTGAAGCTGAAACAGAATAAACCCAAGAAATCCAAGCCCAGACACATCATTAACTTTTGGAAGCTAACAGACATCTTGAACGCAGCCAGGGAAAAGTGAGAGGTGACCTACAGGGGGACAGTTCGTATGCACATGCATTTTTAAAATCAGAAACTATGGAGGCCAGAAGTAAGTGGCACATTTCTTAAAGTGCTGAAAGAAAAGAACTGCCAACTTAGAATTCTATATCCAGTGAAATATCCCTCAGGAATGAGGGTGAAATAAAGACATTCTCAGATGCAGGAAAACTAAGAGAACTGATAGCCAGAAGACCTGCTTTAAAGAAACAGCCAAAGGATGTATTCAGACAGGAGAGAAGTGATACCAAAGGAAGCTGGGAGCGTGGGGGAAGGAGAAGAGCAGTTCTAGAATTTGGTCATTTGTTCTCAGCCCCAGAAACAGCTCCAGAGCCAGAAAGTGAAAGGAGTGCCTTGTCAATTGTAATAAGCCCCCTTTTCAACACACATTTTTGAAGTGACTTTTGGCCAGCCCTAAGAATACTGTCTGGTTGTCAGGGAAACCGACTGGGAAGAAAGGGTTGGGACTTTGAGTCCTACCCCTGACCTCTGACCTCCAGGGAGGAAAGAGGGGCTAGAGATTGAGTCAGTCACCAATGGCCAGTGACTTAATCACTCACCCTATATGATGAAACCTCTGTAAAACCCAGAAATCCAGGGATCATGGGGTTTTCTGGTCAGTGAACAGGTGGAGATGTGAGAATGCTATCCACACAGCAGGGAAACTGCACTCTTTACCCTCCCGTCTTCCATCTGGGTGTTCTTGAGTTATATCCTCTACAATAAGGCAGTAATCAAGTAGGTAAATTGTTCTTCTGACTTCTGTGAGCTGCTCTAGCAAATGAGTTGAACCCAAGGACGGGGTTCTGGGGTGGTTGCTCAGAAGCACAGGTGACAGCCTGGACCTGTGATTGGCATCGGAGGTTGGGATAGGGGCGGGCTCGCGGGGCTGAGCCCTTAACTCGTGGGACCTGCCACTCTCTCCAAGTATGTTGTCAGAATTGAGCTGAACTGAAGGACACTTAGCTGAGGTGGAAAAACTGCTTGATATGTGGGAAGCCTCTTCTCACCTGGGGTCAGAGTTGGTCAGAGGCGGAAGAGTTCTATAGTGGAGGAGACACAGCAGCAGGCTTCCACTCAGACCCTAACTACAGAGCTTCCAAAGAGATGACCATCTGTGCCAACAGTGAGAGTGTGAACGTGTGAATGTTCCTAAAGTCTGGCAGACTCTTGTGGGAAGCATGGCAGACAGCATCTCTACTAAGTGGCAGAATGCGAGATGAACTAGGGTTCTCTGCACGCATAGGGAAAGCAGCACGATGACAGGGAACAAAGTGGCTCAGGAGGACGGATCTTACTGATCCTCTTGGGTCCTGTTAGTGCAGTCTCATAAACGGGTCTTCTAGTAAAAAGGAAAAAATAAATAGTTAAAAGAAAATACATGCCAATCATCTTATCAACTTCTAAGGTTTTTATAGCCAGGACTCAGGGCCTTTGATAAATCTAATACTCCATACATCACAGGAGCCATTTAAATCACTGTCTTTAATATGGATTATACAACAAAATAAAAATTATTTCTCTATTAAAAAGTTTAAAAACTACAAAGCAGATTGTCCTCAGGCAAAATATTATGAAGGAACACACCTGACTCTGATAACTAGACAAATGTACAATTATAGTTAAAGACTTCAATACTCCTATCAGTAATAGAACCAGTAGACAAAAAATTAATAAAGACATTAGAAGGGCTAAACAACACCATTAACCAACTCACTGACATTTACAAAACACTCTACAAAAAAGAACAAAAAATTTTCACTGCACATGGAACATTCATCAAGACAAGTCCATATCCTGGTTATTAAAATAATCTTACGTTAAAAACCATACAACTCATGTTTCTGATTGATGGAATTAAACTAGAAATCAGTAAAGGGAAAAATCTCAGATCAGTTGGAAATTAGATAACCTGCTCATAAATAATCCACCAAAAGATGGTCTCAAGAGAAATCAGAAGATATTTTAAATGGGAGAAAAATGAAATGTTGTAATTTTTAAAATTTTAAAAATTTTGGGCACAGTTAAAGCAGTGCTTAGAAGGAACTGACTAGCATTGACAGCTTATGTTAAGAAAGGTCTCAGCAATAATCTAAGCTTCCATCTTAGACTAGAAAAGAATAAGCAAAGCAAGACCACATCTTCAAGAATGAAGGAAAAAGAAAAAAAGCAGAAATCAATGAAATTGAGGACAAAAACAAATGAAGCCAAAAGCTGTTTTTTTGAAAGATCAATAAAATTGATAAGCCTCTAGCAAGCTTGACAAAAAAGAACAAGCCATACATTAGCAACATTAGGAATAAAATGTGGTTATCTGAATCTGAATTTCTCTATTAGCCAGGGGTAGCTTCTTTTTCATGCTGATCAATCATCTATTTTTTTGATGAATGGCGTATTTATGTGCTTTACCAAGCTTTAAATTATTTGGGACAAACGGGAGAAGCACACTGCCTTTTAATTTTTCAGTGGGTTCCTATCTGCTTAACTAGCTAGGATCTCTGTATGTCTGATACCACTCTTCTGGTAAACACATCACAAATACTTTGTCATAGCTCAGTGCTAACTTTATGCTTTCTTTTGTTATATTGTTGTTTTTCAGCCACTAAGTGGTATCCTACTCTTTTTGACCTTGTGGACTGCAGCATACCAGGCTTCCCTGTCCTTCACTATCTCCTTGAGTTTGCCCAAACTCATGTCTGTTGAGTCGGTGATATCATCCAACCATCTTTGGAGCAACCAAAATTGTTGCTCCTCTTTCCTCTTGCCCTCAATCTTTCCCAACATCAGGGTCTTTTCCAATGAGTTGGCTCTTTGCATCAGGTAGCCAGAGTATTGGAGCTATAGCATCAGTACTTCCAATGAATATTCAGGGTTGATTTCCTTTACGATTGACTGGTTTGATCTCTTTGCTGTCCAAGGGACTCTCAAGAATCTTCTCCAGCACCACAATTCAAAAGCATCAATTCTTTGGGGCTTGGCCTTCTTTATGGTCCAACTCTCATATAAGTACATGATTATTGGAAAAACCATAGCTTTGACTATTCAGACCTTTGTCAGCAAAGTGAACTGACTGCTTAGCTTTGTCATAGCTACTCTTCCAAGGAGCAAGCATCTTTTAATTTCATGGCTGCAGTCACAGTGATTTTGGAGCCCAAGCGGAAAAAAAATGTCACTGTTTCCATTTTTTCCCCATCTTTTTGCCATGAAGTGATGGGATCAGATACCATGATCTTAGTTTTTTGAATGTTGAGTTTTAAGCCGGTTTTTTCACTCTCCTCTTTCGCCTTCCTTAAGAAGCTCTTTAGTTCCTCTTCGCTTTCTGCCATTAGGGTGGTATCATCTGCATATCTGAGGTTGTTGATATTTCTTCTAGCAATCTTGATTCCAGCTTGTGATTCATCCAGCCCAGCATTTCACATGATGCAATCTGCATGTAAGTTAAATAAGCAGGGTGACAATATACAGCCTCAACATACTCCTTTCCCAACTTTGAACCAGTCTGTTGTTCCATTGTCCAGTTCTGTTACTTCTTGACCTGCATATAGGTTTCTCAGGAGGCAAGTAAGGTGGTCTAGTATTTCCATCTCTTTAAGAATTTTCCAGTTTCTTGTGATCCACGCAGTCAAAGGCTTTAGCATCATCAGTGAGACAGAAGATGTTTTTCTGGAATTCCCTTGCCTTTTCTGTGACCCAACAGATGTTGGCAATTTGATCTTTGGCTCCTCTGCCTTTTCTCAATTCAGCTTGTACATCTGGAAGTTCTTGGTTCACATACATATTGTTGAAGCCTAGCTTGAAGGATTTTGAGCATTACCTTGCCAGTATGTGAAATGAGTACAACTGTGTGGTAGTTTGAGCATTCCTTGGCATTGTCCTTCTTTGGGATTGGAATGAAAACTGACCTTTTCCAGTCCTGTGGCCACTGCTGAGTTTTCCAGATTTGCTGGCATATTGAGTGCAGCACTTTAGCAGCAGCATCTTTTAGGATTTGAAAGAGCTCAGCTGGAATTCTGTCATCTACACTAGCTTTGTTCCTAGTGATGCTTTCTAAGGCCCACTTGACTTCAGACTCCAAGATGGCTGACTCTAGGTAAGTGACCACACCATTGTGGTTATCCAGGTCATTAAGATTTTTAAAATACAGTTCTTCTATGTATTCTTGCCACCTCTTCTTAATCTCCTCTGCTTCTGTTTGTTGTATAGGAAATACTAATTTGTGATGTCAAACCTCAAACACTTTCTTTACAGATGAGGTATTTAGTGTCACCTACAGAAAGATTCACTCTTTGGTCATAATAAAAATTCTGTATGTTCTTCCAGTGCCTTATAAAAAAAAAAAGAGAGAACTCACCTTTTGCTTTTAGACCTTTAATCCAACTAAATTAATTTTTGGTGAATATGAATTTGAGATCAACCTTTTTTTTAGAAAAAATTGAATTAAATGGGTAGAAAAAGGACTTAACACCATCCATTGTAAGAGCCCTTACTGATTTAACATGTCACATCATACTTTTTCATAAACTGCAACAGATACAAGGGAAAGGGTCTAGATGCTGCTTCTCTGTGGATCTAAACCTGAGCTCAAAGGTTTTAATTTTGCAGCGCATTTTAGTATTTGGTATGGCAAGTCTTTTTCTTGGGGATGGTCTTGATCCCTGTCTCCTATACACTGTCACGAATCTCTGTCCATAGTTCATCAGGCACTCTGTCTATCAGATCTAGTCCCTTAAATCTATTTGTCACTTCCACTGTATAGTCATAAGGGATTTGATTTAGGTCATACCTGAATGGTCTAGTGGTTTTTCTCGTTTCTTCAATTTCAGTCTGAATTTGACAATAAGGAGTTCACGATCTGAGCCACAGTCAGCTCCCCGTCTTGTTTTTGCTGACTGTATAGAGCTTCTCCATTTTTACCTGCAAAGAATGTAATCAGTCTGATTTCAGTGTCGACCATCTGGTGATGTCCATGTGTAGAGTCTTCTCTTGTGTTGTTGGAAGAGGGTGTTTGCTCTGACCAGTGCCTTCTCTTGGCAGATCTCTATTAGCCTTTGCTCTGCTTCATTCTGTACTCCAAGACCAAATTTGCCTGTTACTCCAGGTGTTTCTTGACTTCCTACTTTTGCATTCCAGTCCCCTATAATGAAAAGGACACCTTTTTGGGGGGTGTTAGTTCTAGAAGGTCTTGTAGGTCTTCATAGAACAGTTCAACTTCAGCTTCTTCAGCGTTACTGGTCGGGGCATCGGCTTGGATTACCGTGATATCGAATGGTTTGCCTTGGAAACAAACAGAGAACATTCTGTTGTTTTTGAGATTACATCCAAGTACTGCATTTCAGACTCTTTTGTTGACAGTGATGGCTACTCCATTTCTTCTAAGGGATTCCTGCCCACAGTAGTAGATATAATGGTCATCTGAGTTAAATTCACCCATTCCAGTCCATCTTAGTTTGCTGATTCCTAGAATGTCGATGTTCACTCTTGTCATCTCCTGTTTGACCACTTCCAGTTTGCCTTGATTCATGGATCCAACATTCCAGGTTCCTATGCAGTACTGCTCTTTACAGCACTGAACCTTGCTTCTATCACCAGTCCCATCCACAACTGGGTGTTGTTTTTGCTTTGGGTGCATCCCTTCATTCTTTCTGGAGTTATTTCTCCACTGATCTCCAGTAGCATATTGGGCACCTACCGACCTGGGGAGTTCATCTTTCAATGTCCTATCTTTTTGCCTTTTTATACTGTTCATGGGGTTCTCAAGGCAAGAATACTGAAGTGGTTTGCCATTCCCTTCTCCAGTGGGACCACACTGTGTCAGACCTCTCCACCATCACCTGTCCATCTTGGGTGGCCCTACACGGCATGGCTTAGTTTCATTGTTAAACAAGGCTGTGGTCCGTGTGATCAGATTGGCTGTTGTCTGTGATTGTGGTTTCAGTCTGTCTGCCCTCTGATGCTCTCTCTCAGTGCCTACCATCTTACTTGGGTTTCTCTTACCCAAGATTCTTAAATTTCTCCAAGCCAGGCTTCAGTAATACATGAACTGTGAACTTCCAGATGTTCAAGCTGGTTTTAGAAAAGGCAAAGGAACCAGAGATCAAATTGCCAACATCTGCTGGATCATTGAAAAAGCAAGAGAGTTCCAGAAAAACATCTATTTCTGCTTTATTGACTATGCCAAAGCCTTTGACTGTGTGGATCACAATAAACTGTGAAAAATTCTGAAAGAGGTGGGAATACCAGACCACCTGACCTGCCTCTTGAGAAATCTGTATGCAGGTTAGGAAGCAACAGTTAGAACTGGACATGGAACAACAGACTGGTTCCAAATAGGAAAAGGAGTACGTCAAGGCTGTACATTGTCACCCTACTTATTTAACTTATATGTAGAGTACATCATGAGAAACGCTGGACTGGAAGAAACACAAGCTGGAATCAAGATTGCCGGAAGAAATATCAATAATCTCAGATATGCAGATGACACCATTCTTATGGCAGAAAGTAAAGAAGAACTAAAGAGCCTCTTGATGAAAGTAAAAGAGGAGAGTGAAAAAGTTGGCTTAACGCTCAACACTCAGAAAATGAAGATCATGGCTTCCGGTCCTATCACTTCATGGGAAATAGATGAGGAAACAGTGGAAACTGGCTGACTTTATTTTTCTGGGCTCCAAAGTCACTGCAGATGGTGATTGCAGCCATGAAATTAAAAGATGCTTACTCCTTGGAAGGAAAGTTATGACCAACCTAGATAGCAAATTAAAAAGCAGAGATATTACTTTGCCAACAAAAGTCCATCTAGTCAAGGTTATGGTTTTTCCAGTGGTCATGTATGGATGTGAGAGTTGGACTGTAAAGAAAGCTGAGTGCAGAAGAATTGATGCTTTTGAACTGTGGTGTTGGAGAAGAGTCTTGAGAGTCCCTGGACTGCAAGGAGATCCAACCAGTCCATCCTAAAGGAGATCAGTCCTAAGTGTTCACTGGAAGGACTGATGTTGAAGCTGAAACTCCAATACTTTGGCGACCTGATGCGAAGAGCTGACTCAGTTGAAAAGACCCTGATGCTGGAAAGATTGAGGGCAGGAGGAGAAGGGGACGACAGAGGCTGAGATGGTTGGATGGCATCACCGACTCAATGGACATGGGTTTGGGTAGACTCCGGGAGTTGGTGATGGACAGGAGTCCTGGAGCGCTGCGGTTCATGGGGTTGCAAAGAGTTGGACACAACTGAGCGACTGAACTGAACTGATGGCAAGTCTCCCCACCCCTACCTTGTTCTTTACTTTCTTTGGTTATTTTCTTTCCTATATGAACTTCTGAATGAGCATGTTGGTTTCTATTTTAACATTCCATTTGGCAATTTTATTAAACTGTATTGAATTTATTAATTTTGAGGCAATTGACATCTTTATAATAGTAGTGAGTCTTTGTATTCCCAAATAGAATGTCTCCTTTTAAGTTGGGTCTTTATGTAATTATTTAATAAAGTTTTCATTGAAAAAATCTTTCATATTTCTTGCTGGATTTTTCAGCCTTCCATCTGATTTTGTATATTTTTCTTGCCTCTGCATAAGAAGAGGCTGAACTAGGAGGAATGATGTTACTTTTCTAATGAATGTCAATGAAGATAGAAATTGATGATGCTGTCACTAATCATATATTTTGGAATTACCTCATGAGAACCAGAAAATTGGAAACAACCCAGTTGTTTATCAGAAAGGAGCTGGTTACAGAAAACATGGTATATCCACACAATGGAACATTCTGCAGCCTTCAGTAAGGAGAAAGCTCTCACTCCAAGATACAGTGTGTATGGAAAAGGACAATGTGTATAACATGTTGCTTTTTGTTTAAGAAAGGAAGGAGTAATAACATCTGTATCCATGTCAAGCAACTCTGGAGGGATACATACACTAGCCAGTGGTTACTGTGAGGTGTAGGGGAAGGGAGGGAGCCAGGGGGAGGCAAGCAGACCCCAGGGTGACTTTCCACACTGCTTTGACTTTTGACACATAAGAATGCATTAGCATTAAAAAAAAAAAAAAAAAAACCCTAGAGAAAACAGAAAAAAGCAAAAACTAAACCCACTCTTTGAAAATGTGTATCCCCCTGAAAACTAAGCTTGTGATGGTTAAGCCAGGCTGGCCCCCATATCCACAGCTGGGGGCCTGTAGGGCCAAGGACCACAGCCTCCTCTCCTGGGCCTCAACCAGTTGGGAGCATACCTTGAACATTTGTTGTTGTTGTATAGTCTCTAAGTTGTGTCCAGCTCTTTTGCAACATCACGGACTGTAGCCCACCAGGTTCCTCTGCCCATGGGATTTCCCAGGCAAGAATACTGGAGTGGGTTGCCATTTCCTTCTCCAGGGGATCTCCCTGGTCCAGGGACCAAACCCGAGTTTCCTGCACTGGCAGGCAGATTCTTTACCATATTCAAAACATGGAGATTGCTGGATAGTGAGGTATAAGTCCTGAATTTACACCAAATAGACTAACCTTAAATGGCAACCCACTCCAGTGTTCTTGCCTGGAGAATCCCAGGGACGGGGGAGCCTGGTGAGCTGCCGTCTACAGGGTCACACAGAGTCGAACACAACTAAAGAGACTTAGCAGCAGCAGCAGCAGACTAACCTTTCCTAGGAATAAAATTCTAACTTGATTACACTAACAATAGAAGCTTATCAAGTTTTTCAGAAGAACCAGGGCTTGCTTAGGTAAGCTAGGCTGCTGGTTTTTCAAGCGTTCCCTTCTGGACACACAAACTCTGCTCCACTTTCCTCTACAGCAGGACTGACTTCCCAGGAACAACTGTGGTGTCCACTTCATGACAGCAGCATTCCTAGCCTGTGACTGCTGTTTATAGATTAAACAATACCTGCTTCATGATCGCCAAAGGTTAAATTTTAATAAAGACCAAATGTAAACCTTAATTAAAAAAAAAACCAACCTGTGGTTTTTTTGGGTAAACAGCATGGATTTCAGTTTGAGCCTCCTGCACTGTTGGGCTTCCCTGGTAACTCTGCTGGCAAAGAATCTGCCTACCCTGGTTCAGTTCCTGGGTCAGGAAGATACCCTGGAGAAGGGATAGGCTACACACTTCAGGATTCCTGGGCTTCCCTGGTGGCTCAGAAGGTAAAGAATCTGTCTGCAATGCAGGAGATCTGGGTTTGATCCCTAGGTTGGAAGGTCCCCCAGAGGACATGGCAACGTACTCGAGCATTCTTGCCTGCAGAATCCCCATGGACAGAGGAGTCTGGTGGGCTGCAGTCCATGGGGTCACAAAGAGTTGGACACAACTGAGCGACTAAGCACAGCACAGCACTCCCGCACTGTTAGTGGGAGGGTAAATTGGCATAAGCTCTGTGGAGGGCAGTTCGGCTTTATGGGCCTTAAAGATGAGCACATCTTTGACTGGCAACGCCACTCCCAGGCTTCCCCCACATCCACACGCGGGCAGATGCCCTGGCCCAGGGAGCTGATGACAATGCAGCGTCCCAAGCAGAAGGGGGCACATTCACATGCTACTCCCCTCCAACCATCAGGAGCTACCTATAGGGGTACGATGAAGAAAGGGGAGTGAGGGGTGTCTTCAGCATCAGGAAGGTCCAGAGATGCCCTCTGCCCACATCCGCACTGGTGCAGGGGGCCCGGTGGCCTGTGGGCAGGGGATACGATGCCCATTGCCTAGGATCTTGCTGTGAATGTGGCTTCAATTTAAAGCCAAAACATTGGCCATACTGACTGTGAGAGGTAGATCGAATTAGTTAAGAGTGACTACTTGTGACAACTAGGCATCCCTGGTGGCTCAGATGGTACAGAATCCACCTGCAGTGCAGCCGTCCCAGGTTCAATCCCTAGGTCAGGAAGATTCCCTGGAGAGAGAATGGCAACCCACTCGTGTTCTTGCCTGGAGAACCCCATGGACAGAGGAGCCTGGTGGGATACAGTCCGTGGGGTTGTCAAGAGTCAGACACAGTTGAGCAGCTAAGCACACAAGTACTTGTGACAACAATCATCGCTGTTAATCCATCCTTTACTGGTTTTACGACCTAGGTGTTGGCTGGGGCCTGAGATCTTTGAGGATTTCACAAGAATGGGGGCAGAGGGAGATTCTTCTGTCTCTATGCTTCTGCCCCTTGAGAGGAACCTTAGGGGTCGGGACCAAATACTTGCTTCCTGCCAAGAGCCCCCTTCAACAGCCCACCTTGCTGGGGCCCCGTGCTGGGCACTGCACCTGGTCCCTCACGGATGGTTCCCTCCCAACACTGCTGGCTGTGCCTTCAATGATGTTTTCTATGAACTAGACTTGTACCCACACCCAGTCAAGCACTCTGCTGGTGTGAGGTCACCCCAGGAGAACAGCTCTGACAACGAGTGAGACACCGTCCACTGGGACGTCCCTGAGGACAAACAGCAGACTTGACCTAAAGTTGAGGCCGATACATGGATCCCAAAATGTAACTGAATTGGGTAAAAGTCTGAAGTCACCCACCAGTGTTTAAAGCCAACATTACTCTTGGAAATTAGAAAAGGAAGGCCAGAGTAGAATAATCAGATAGTTACAAATCAAGTAAAAATAAGTGCGTAAAGACACTTTTCTTCTATTCTTGCTCAAGGACCAAGTTAAATAAGCAGAGAAGAGAAGCAGCACAGATGAGGGCCAGCCGGGGTCAGGACTTTATTGGCAGATGGCACAAGAGTGTTGCCACAGTAACCACATACAGTACATGTAGTGGGTATGGGTGTGAAGCAGAGACCACCCCCCAGGCCAGGAGGGCCACGGCCAGAGCACAGGCCCCCAGGCAGGGTCTCACCTTTACAGGTAACATCTGACCCACAGCAACTTCGATACAGCTTCTACCACAAAACACAAGAATATTGTGACAAGCATTCTGAAAACCAGTTGGCATGCATTTTTCAGTCATGCATTTTCAATTGATAATATTTTCAATGTGTTGAAGGCAAGGACAATAAAGTTATCAAACTTGCAATTTTCTCTTTTTTAAAGCACGGCTTCACAGTGATGAAGTCAACTTGTTTCCCACCTCGAACGGTTTAGCACTAAAGGTATTTTAAACATGGAAAATACTCGTACCAGTTAGGGTGGGGAGGGACGTGGGAGAGGGGTTCAGGATGGGGGGCGACACATGTACCCCTGATGTACCATGCTGACGTGTGGCAAAAACCATCACAATATTGTGATTATCTTCCAATTAAAACAAATTAATTATATAAAAAAGAATGCTTTACAGTTCTTGAAATTCCAATAAACACGTGTGTTTGAAGTTGCCATCAATTTTGAAGGGAAAAAGAAAGATTCCAGTCAACAGAAAGCCCAGTGCTCTGTCTGATGGTGCTGCATGGTGGAAGCACAGGGCTTACCCTGGACCTGCCGTCCACTTCCTGGGGGTGGTGGCCCCTGCCTCCGCATCTCGGGCACCTGGGCTGTGAAGTGGGCCTACTTCTGTTCTGTGCCACTGTGAAGGGCAGTTTTGAAGGTTCAATCAGATGTTACATGTGAGAACACTTTTAAATTGTAAAAAATGCTATGCCCCTTTAGGTCTCAGTTACAGACATTTCAAATGACAATATTAAAAATGAGTGTTAAACTAAAAATTCTCCATAATTGCTTGATAAACTGTGTTGTTTTTTTTTTAAGGAAGAAAAGTGGGCACGAAATCCTATACCTTGATCAGAGATATAGTGAACAACCAAAGCAGCACTTGGGTACTGGATTTCACCAAGTGCAAAAACAGAGTTCTCACAGTTCAGGTTGGACTAACATTTGAAAAATCAGCTAAAAACAGGTATAACCACCTAAATAGAAAAGCAAATTTAAAAGCTTCAGGTGAAATCATTTCATCTTAAAATTAGAGTAGGGAAACTATTATTTGCCGTTCCTCTACTACTGCTTTGAAAAGGCAGCAGTTAGTTTTTATAGCTCCAGCTTCTGCTTCACCACAAGGACTTGTCAATTGTAACAGAATGTGTGTTAACAGAATTGAGCGATTTCACACATTTCACCCCAAGCATTTATTATGACCCATCCTGCAAGTCTTGGATAGCTGAGCAGGTCTAGGCCTGAAAGCAGACATTTATCGACAATCACATCCTCAGCTGCTCCTCACAGCCTCATGTACTGGTCAGTGCAGACAGACAACACAGCATCCGGGACAACTGCTTGCCCACAGGCTGTACTGTCATGTAACAGTAGGCCAACTAAGAGTGTACAGATAGCGTTTCCAAGAACTAGTGATCCAAACAACAAAACCTGCAACTTAAACAGAAAGGCTCTTGACCTAGAATGTAAAACAACTGGATAACTCTGCACTGAAGCCAACAGTCACAAATGAAGAGGCTGCTCTGGGAGTTATGGTTTTAGACAGTTTTGTTAAAAATGTCTCTTGGAGAAGAGTGTTTTGGACTGAAACTTGGATGTCCAAATGCCTACCCAGGTTTGGGAAGATCTCAGTCATCATTTATTTAAACAAGCTTCCTGCCCTTCCTCCCCCTCTTCTCCTGGGGCTCCATTGATGTGCAGACTGTTTCTTAATGGTGTCTCAGAAGTCCTGTAAGCTTTTCATTTCTCTTCATTCTTCCCCCACCCCCTTCTCTGTTTGGATAATTTCAAATCCTCTGTTTTCAAGCTCACTGATTCTTTCTTCTGCTTGATCTAGTCTGTTGTTGAAGCTCTGTATTAAATTCTTCAGTTCAGTCATTGTGCTCTTCAGCTCCAAAATTTGTTTGGTTCGTCTTTATGTTTTCTATTAAACTTCTCATTTTGTTCTTGCTTTCATGATTTTGTTAATTGTTTTATCTATGTTCTCCTGTAGCTCTCTAAGCATTTTTAGAACAATTATTTTGAATTCTTTGTTGGGCAACTCATGTATCTCCATTTCTTTAGGGAGGGTTGCTGGAAATTTACCATGTCCCTTTGGTGGTCTCATGATTCCCTGATTCTGTGATCCCTGAAGTCTTGCATATAGGTGTGTATGCAGTTACCTCATCCAAACTTTATGAGCTGCCTTTGGTATAAGACTTTCACCTTAGGTTGGGGATGTGCTGGAACATGCTGTGACCCAGGCCCAGTGGTACAGGGTGTCAAGTGCAGGTGTGTGTCTGGGTGGGAGCGATATTGTCATTGACTCAGGTCACTGAGGGTCACAGCATCCACTGTGTAGTTCCTGACAAGCACTGTCAGGGGTCTGCAGTGTCTGCAAGGGCTGGTGGGTTCCCCAGTGGCACCTCCAGGTTCAGCATCTAGGGATCAGGGCCAGAAGCAACAATGTCCTGGAGCTTGAGGCATGCACACATCTGGCTGAGGAGGCCAGCTGATCAGGGCAGGAAGCAACAATGACCTGGAGCTTGAGACATGCACACATCTGGCTGGGGAGGCCAGCTGATCAGGGCAGGAAGCAACAATGACCTGGAGCTTGAAGCACACACACATCTGGCTGGGGCGGCCGGCTGATCAGGGCAGGAAGCAACAATGACCTGGAGCTTGAGACATGCACACATCTGGCTGGGGAGGCCAGCTGATCAGGGCAGGAAGTAACGATGACCTGGAGCTTGAAGCACACACACATCTGGCTGGGGAGGCCTGCTGTAGATGCACGTGCGATGGCAGGGGCTGGTTGTAGACACACACAGAGTGGTGGGGAATGGAGCAGGTAGCAAGGGTCTGGGCCAAGTGTGGGCCCATCAGACAGGGGGTGTGCTTTCCCAGAGCTGCAGTGTCTTCCCACAGGCATGTACACAGCAGTGGAAGCTGGCGATAGGGATCAGCCTGAGCGTGTGCAGGCACACAGCTGGAAGGGGCTGGCCACAAGTTTGCACTTGGCATTAGGGGCCAACCTCAGGGGCCTAGGCTGGCGTCTTGCACCTACGGAGCTTCAGAGGTCTGGGTAGGTTGCCTGTCCAGATTCTGGGCTCCAGTGGGGCCAGGGGAGGGCGGGGAGCAGGTAGCAGATGGTTGGGGATTGGAATTCCCATGGGGTGGTAACTATTGAAAGCTGCAGAGGACTGTGGACCAGGGCACTAGGAACCATGGTTTTTAACAGCTGCAGGGCTGACATTGTTCTGTGTCTCAGCTTTGCCGGTCTCTGAGTGGGATAAACTCAACAGGTCCTTTGTTTGATGCCCCAAAAGGCTGGGGAAGCTGGTCACGCCCATGCCCTTTCCTGGGGTGGGGAACTCTCCCTAGTCTGGCAGGTTTCTCTTGGTGCTGAGCAGAGCCTGCCTAGGGGATGGGAGATTGCAGACACAATGAAGCTCTTTTTCCTCCCATCTCTGTGTGATTATTCTCAGGTTTTTGTCCCATTGAGTTGCTGAATTTTCTTAAGTAGACTCCTGAGCTCTCTCAGAGCTGTATATCTTTGCAGATAGCTAATTGTTGCTCTTTGGGCGGGTGGGTGGGCAGATGGCGGCTGGGGCCTCCTACTTCACTATCTCGGTGATGTCAATTGAAAATGAGCTCTAGGAGTTATGAGGCTCCCTCCCAGAAAGGAAGGGACCAAGCGGGATCATATGACCACTTTTTAGGGGACTTTATAAGACAGGTACCTTGCAGTGGATAGGCTTGATGTCCATGTACTTTAGAAGGACTTGGGAACAAACCCAACTCCGATCATGTGTTCTTTTCAAAAGCACTTCAGTCCCTTCTATGTGCCAGGCCCTGGGCACACAGAAGGCACCCTTTTCAAAGGACATCTCAGCCCAGCAGAGTAGACAAAGACAATACATGGATCAATGTGACCAACAGCAAAAGAAAGGCCAGGACAGAAACATACTGAAGCAGCGTGTGTCCGCATGTGTCAGGGGTCAGGGCTGGGGACAGCTCCCAACTGCACCTGTCAGGACAAGGGGGCTTCAGCCTGAAAGACCTGGACAAATAGTGGGGTGCAGTATAGGTGAGGATAACAAAATACAGTCCATACAAAGGCACAGAGGTGATGAGAAATCAAGGGGTGTTCAGACAAACACAAGTGTCCTACAAGAGCACCATTTTCCCCAGGAAGCAGGCACAGCATGAGGGCATATGACCAATGTTTATGACTACAGAAACCAATAGGATGACTTTTCTGATGCTGTAGACTTACCCAGAAATAATTACATCACAAAATTTCCTAATCAATGTAAAATGATTTGAGGGCTCCCACCCAACATACATAAATCAGCAGTTTTACTCTCATACAGAGTTAGCTGGCCCACAAATATTTAATGAATCCAATTATTTCTATGGTATTTTGGAATGTGACATTTTCAGAAATTTAGCATTTTTTCTTAAAATTTTTCTTAAAATGCTAGTTTTCCTTTACAATGAAATTTACACATGACATCAAGAAATTAGAGAAGGGAGCCGTCAGAGCACAGGCTATCTACTTTTCATCCAGTTCCCATAGGTGAAGGACAACATCCATCCTTTAGTATGAAGGAGCAGGCTGACATTCCTGCAGACTCAACCACATCATACTTGGTTAGTGTTAAGTTCCATAGATATGTACATCAAGTTCAGTACGTTCCCTCATGTGGACACACTGAGAAGAATTAATTAAGAGGGCCTTGCATTACTACCATAGCAGGGGTGATACTGAATGTGTTAACAACCAGCACGACCAGGGCTCCCGCCTCCGAGGCTGCACCAGCTGTGAGTGGCAGGTTGGCTGCCCTGTGTCCCTCCTGAAGGCACACTGTCCTCTGGGCTCGGAGACAGAACCTCCAGTACAATTAGCCCCAGGCTGGGAAGTCACCTCTAGTGATACTGGATAAAGGATGTGTATCTTGCTTCTTCAACACATCCAGAAAACAACTTTATATAATTCCAAGAAAAAAACCATAACCATTCTTGGCTTGTAACAGGATCTCTTCTGAAGTTCCCAATGGTATGTTGACAATAACAAATTTTAAATATATATTCTTGTTGAGATGTATGCTGAACTATTTTTGGGTGAAATGACAGAGGTTTTGGATGTTTGCAAATACTACAGTGTAAACAAGTGGGGCAAAGGTAGATAAAGCAAGACTGGCATAATGAATAGACAGCTGTGGAAAACAGCTGATGTGGCGGTTCTATATGCCATTTTCTCCATACTTGTGTATGTTCAAAAACCCTCAAAATTAAAACAAAAAAAAGGAAAACAACATAAATTCTATTTTAAAAGAAAAAACGACTCCCTGATCACATTATTTTCTGGCAGTTAGTTTCTAACGTTAGGGGGTGATGGCCAACAACTTATTTCTTCTTACTGAATCTGGCAAGTTGAGTGTTCTCAAATAAATCCCTCTAAAAATGTCTAAAAACAACTCCTTAAAGAAGTAAACATAATCAGGAAACAACTAAGCAACAACTGGGACAAACTTGGACTGTTTTCAATTGATTAATAAAATCACTTTGTAACTAGTACAAAAAATTATTTAAAATTTACCGGTGTTTTAAAGACTAACTTTCCCCTCTGAAAAAAAAGCAAAAAAATAGGACAAATGTGACAGAAAATAAAGTACCATCTACTGTGTCACAGTATGGAATGCAAATCATTTAGATGACTAATTTTAGCATTGTCTTCATTCTGAATAATACTGATCTGCTAGGAATCAATGTTCTTAAGATTTCAAGAACTCTTACATTTTCAAGAGCTCTTATTATTTTTCAATAAAACCATTACAGTATCCCAATTTGTAATGTTTTCATTTTCACTTAGATGCTGGACTGTGAAAAAATAAATTAAAATCTCAAGTCTAAATGGAGTGTAGAATCTTCTTCTAGGAAAACTGAGAAAATGCTTTTCTAGAAATGTAAATTAAGGACATCCTGCAAACTTAACAAATTGTGGGAAATGTACACATTTAATAACATTCACTATTAGATATATTTGGTCTTTATTTCTGGTTCCTGACACAAAGCTCCTAAAAGACTAAGAATTTCCTGAGTTTTAGGGGTCCCTTTTGAGCAGAGTTTATGCCAATGAAATGACTTCAGGGTCACCCTAGAGAGGTTCAGGGTGCAGCTGGTCACAAGAAAGATCTAAGGAAGTTTTGGCTCCACCCACTGACCTCAGAGAAGGGGGTGCTAGAGATTAAGATCTAGAAAAAAAACTTCAAGATTTGAGGAGCCTCTTGTTTGGTGAACAGGAAAACAGCCATGAGCCAGGAGGGTGGGGCACCCCAAACTCCATGGGGACAGAGGCTCTTGTGCTCGGGACCCATCCAGGCCTGGCCCTATGTGCCTCCTCATCTGCTGTTCATATGTAGCTTTTGCAATAAACCAGTAATCTCATGGGCTTCCCCGGTGGGCTTAGTGGTAAAGAATCCGCCTGAAATGCAGGAGCCACGGGTTTGATCTCTGGGTTGGGAAGATCCCCTGGAGGAGGGCACAGCAACCCATTCCAGTATTCTTGCCTGAAGAATCCCATGGACAGAGGAGCCTGGTGGGCTACAGTCCATAGGGTCGCAAAGAGTCAGACACGACTGAAGCGACTTAGCACACAGCATAATCTCCTAAGGAAACTTTCAGTCCTATGAGCTGCTCTAGAAATTAATTAAGCCCAAGGAGTGGGTCATAGGAACCTCAGGTTTAGGGCCGGCTGGTGGGAAGCACAAGTGACGCCCTGGACCTGTGACTGGCGCCTAGAATGTGTGGGTTTGGGTGGTGGTGGGTGTTGACGCAGGCTTTAGCCTGTGCGATCTGATGCCATGTCCAGGGAGACAATGTCAGAACAGAACCCATCTGGTGTCAGAAGAATCAGAGGATTGGCTGGTGGTAGAAAACACTCCAGGGACCATATACCACATCTTCTCTCCTCTTCATTTTTTCCTAAAGGCCTTTATTACGAACCACCATGGTTTGGTTCTCCAGCAAATTTTATTGGTCAAGGGATGTGGAATTATATGCAATACCTGGGGTTTAAATTAACAGGTTCACTTTTAAACCAACATTTATCTTATTTTTAAAAAATGTTGCTTTTGCATAAACTGATGTAGTAGTCAAACAGACATGCTCCTACCCCATGCAGAAAGCTGTTCAAAAATGAGCAGCTTGCAAACCCACTGTTAACAAGACACTGAATGAAACATTCTTCCAGTGAGGTCCAAGAAGCAGATCAGTCTGAGAATTTGCTTCATATTTTGACTTTTCAAAATCAAATATTCGAGATATAAAGAAGCAAAATTAAAATATCTAAAACAGTTACATCTTGATATTTTTATCCAAGTCACTTCCCGAGTTTGTAGTGCTGCTGTGCTCTATTGATTAAAACAAAACAACAAAAGCAGTAGGCAGCTTCTAACTTAAAGGTAATCAAATTTACCACTTTGAGCTAAAAGTCACAGTGGAAGAACACATGTAAGGTGAAGAATGCTATTTAAACCTTTCCGTTTTAAATAGTACTCTATTTTAGCTTTAAAGAAAAGTTCTATTATATATTTTTGCATAAACATTTTAAAATATTAAAACAAGTCTTTGTAATACAATATACATTAACTCATGTGAATTAAAAAACATGTCAATTTGATATCTGTTGTAAGGCATTTAAGTATTTAGCAAAAGTGTACAGAAATTTCTTAGAGGTGTCTCTTTAATATTAACTTTAGTGGGTGTCCTTAAAATGAACGCAAAACAATAAAACACTAAAAAGGAGGCAGTGATGCTGTAATACTTAATCCCAGAAAAAGCACAGTAGCAAAAATGAGTTTTCTAACAGGAAGACCAGATGATCAGCAAACTGGGACCAGGTAAACAGCCCTGGTTCAGCTATTGCACTGACCAATGCTGAGAGCTGCATCTGTTGCCTAGGAAGTTTGGTGAAAGGTACCAGCATCCTTAGTGCCTGAAACACATTGGGTGCTTGGCTCTCCTTCCTGAACTGAGCTGATGAAGATGCTTTAAAATCAGAGTGCTAGACAGTTCATGAGAAAATTTCATTTACTGCTTTATTTCAGTATGTGAGTAAATTCTGATCTAGTATTTCCAGTGTGGCTCACGTAACACCTTGTGGACTGTGGTAAGTATTGCATCAGCCATCAATGCCAGAATCTCTGAATATCAGGTCACAAACATAACCAACTGGGCAATATAACCGACATAATGATCAAAGCACACCTCACAATGAACAGATTTTAGTTCAGACGATTAAAAAAAAATAAAGTTTTAGACTGCATTTAGTGCAGTGCTGCATCATACCATATGTCAGATACCATGCTGTGGAGACGCACTGGACAAGCATAGGCACAGTACACAGCCAGGATCCAAACCAGGGTGGAAGGGCGGATATGGGACAGGACACTTTTCCATACGTGTATACGTTTAACGGTCTCGTCCACTGAACTGGATTCATTATACAGTTTGCTGTGCCACATCTACTAGCTCGCATAATATACCCAATTATTATTATTTTTATTTTTTTTTGCACAAAGATCTACTTCCATATAAAGTAGAAAAAGACGGTGGTTAAAAAAAAAAACCTTCTTCTTCAAGCTTCAATAATTGTGTCCCAAACACCACTGTATGAATACCTAAAAAATATTAAGAACGATTTAGAAATATGCATAATTATAAATGTCCAAACATAGCTTAAAGTCACAAAGGCAACCAGTGAACACTTCCAGCTTTTATTTAAGCTTACTTATGCCTATTAGATAATGTTGACTACACATAAAAAAGAGGAGGCTTTAGAAAGTTAAAATCTCAATTTGCAAATTTTATAAACAAGCCTCAGCTAGAGGCACATTTGATTAGACTTCAACTAACCCAAGAAAGACTCGTCACTGACATGAAGGCAGGAGAGTCTCTAACCCAATCATTCCCATCAACTTTCCTTTCTTTCTGAGCAAGAGCATAAGCATTTCCTACGAATTATTTCAAGCAGAATATCTAGTTTTTTTTTTAATTGGGAAGGTTTACACGAGCATTTTGTTCCATATTTTCCCCATTTGTTCTATGTCCTTTTTCCTTCTTTTTCTGTCTTTCAGATTATTTAATTATGTATTTATTCCATTTTAATTCCCATGTTGATTTAAATTTGCCAAAACCCTTTGTTGTGTTGTTTCAGTGGTGGCTTTAGGTTTTTTTCTTAAGATTTAATTTTTTATTTTTAGTGCAGTTTTAGGTTCCCAGTAAAACTGAGGAGGAAACAACTATACACAGTTCCAAACACCCCCGACCCTCACACATATACAGCCGCCTCCATTACCAACATCCCGTCCGCTGACACCTTGTTACAGGGGGTGAACCTACACTGACACGTAATAATCACCCCAAACCCACAGTTAAACCACAGTTCACGCCTGTAGATTCTATGGGTTTGGTCAAATACACGCAGACATATATTCATCCCTCTCAGCCGCAGTCTTTTCACTGTCTCCATAGTTTCGCCTTTTTCAGAATTTCACAGTCAGGCAGCATGTAGCCTGGCGGCTTCTTTTACTTAGTTACGTGCACTGAAGGTTCTTCTTTCATTTAGTTATATGCATTGAACTTATATGCTAAGTCTTTTCATGGCTTGATAGCTCATTCCTTTTCAGTGCTGAATGATATTCCATGGTCTGGATGGACCATACTTAACCCATTTGCCTTCTGAAGTGCATCCTGTTTGTTTGCAAGTTTTGGCAATTATGAACAATACTGCTATAAACATCCATGTGTGGGTATTTGTGTGGATATGAGTTTTCAACTACTTTGTGTAAATACCAAGCAGTGAGACTGCTGGATTATATAGTAAGAGTATGCTTAATTTTATAAGAAAATGTCAAACTATCTTCCAAAGTAGCTGCACCATTTTGTCCTCTCACCAGCAACGAACGAGAATTTCTATTGCTCTACATCCTCACCAGCATTGGCTGCTGTCACCGTCTTAGATTTTGGCCGTTCTAATAGGCTTGTAGTGACAGCGCATTTATGAAGTATCTTTTCCTGTACTTACTGCCATCTGGATACCTTCCTTGGCAAGGTATCTGTTAAGGTCTTTGGTCCATTTTTAAATTGGGTTTGTTTTCTTTCTTATTGTTGCGTTTTAAGAATTCTTTGTATATTTACAGTTGTACACATTTTCTCCTGGTGTGCAGCTTGTCTACTAATTCTGTTGACACTGTCTTTTGTAGAGCAGAAGTTTTTCCTTTTCATGAAGTTCAGCTTACCAATTATTTCTTTCAGGGATTGTATCTTTAGTGTTGTATCTAAAAAATCATCAAAATACTCAAGGACATCTAAATTTTCTCTCATTTTATGTTCTATGAGTTTTATGATTTTTCATTTTACTTTAGATCTATGACTCATTTTGAGCTAGTTTTTGTAAAGGGTATAAGGTCTGATGTCTAGATTCATTTTTTGCATAAGGGTGGCCAATTGTTTCAGGACCATTTGTTGAAAAGACTATTTCTGCTTCACTGTTTTGTCTTTGCTCCTTTGTCAAACATCAGTGTATGGGCCTATTTCTGGGCTCTCTATTCTGTCTCATTGATCTCTTATTTCACCAACACCATACTGTCTTGACTACAATAGCTCTGCAGTGCTTTGAACTTGGGTAGTGACAGTCCTTCAGTTTCGTTCTTCTCTCTCAGTACTGTGTTGGCTATTAGGGGTCTTTTGTCTTTTCTCCACATGAACTTTAGAATCAGTTTGGTTTTTCTCATATAGATGTTGTTAAGAGTTCTACCTGAGTATTTCCTTTTTGGGGAAACTGATGTAAATGGTATTGTGTTTTTCAATTCAGACTGCACTTGTCCATTGTTGGCATACAGAAAACTGGTGGACTTTTGTATATATATTAACTTCGTATCTTGCAACTGTGCTATTAATATATAATCACTTATATGGGAGTTTGTGGATTCTTTTGGATTTTCTACATAATCATGTCATCTGCCAACAACGTTAGTTAATTTCTTCCTTCCCAATCTGTATACCTTTTATTTCCTTTTCTTACTGCATCAGCTAGGACTTCTGGTTTGATGTTGAAAAGGAGTGCCGAGAGGGCACAGTCTTGCCTTGTACCTGATATTCATAGGAAGGCTTCAACTTTCTCACCATCAGGTCTAACTTTAGCAGTGGGTGTTGGTGGACTGTACTAGGTTGAGGTGATTCCCCACTATTCCTAGTTTACCTAGAGTTCTCATTGCAAAGTGATATTGGAACTTGTCAACTGATTTTTCCACATCTCTTGATGAAATCACGTGATTTTTGTTCCCTGTTGATATGATGATTACATTAATTGATTTTGGAATGTGGAACCAGTCTTGTATATCTGGATAAATCCCACTTGGAAGTATGTAATTCTTTTTATACCTTGCTGGATTCAATCTACTATTTTGTTGAGAATTTCTCTATCTGTGTTTACAGGAGATACTAGTTTGTAGTTTTCTTTTCTTGTAATGTCTGTCTGGCTTTGGGATTAAGATAATACTGGCCTCAGTTAGGAGGTGTTCTGTCTGCTTTTGTTCTGTAAACGAGACTGCAGAGACATGGTATAATCTCTTCTTTAAATGTTTGGAAGAATTCACCAGTGGAGCCACCTGGGTCTGGTACGTTCTGTTTTGGAAGGTTACTAGTTATTGGTTCAAGTTCTTTAAAATAGATATAGGCCTTATTCACATTATCTGTTTCTTCTTGTTTGAGTTTTGGCAAATTCTATCTTTGACAGAATTGGTTTATTTCATCTACGTTATCAAATTTGTGGGCACAGAGTTGTTCATAGTGTTCCTTTATTATCCTTTAAATGTCCATAGAATCTGCAGTGATGTCCCTGCTTTCATTTCTGATATTAGTAGTTTATATTGGGTTTTTTTTTTTTTTTTTTTTTTTGGGCCTGGCTAGAGTCATTGACTTTAGTGTATTTTTTCAAGGAACCAACTTTGCTTTCACTAATTTTTTTCTATTGATTTCCTGATCTCATTTTTATTATTTCTTTTCTTCTTTCTACTTTGGATTTCATTGTTCTTCTTTTTCTAGTTTTTTATGGAGGACACATATGATTATATTTAGATATTTCTTCTTTTCTAATATATGCCTGCAATGCTATAAATTTTACTTTAAGTACTATTTGTGTTGAATCTCCCCCAAATTTTGATAAGTTGTATTTTTTTCATTTAGTTCAAAATACTATTAAATTTCTCGAGACTTCTTCTTTGACCCACTTATTATTTAAAAGTATGCTGCTTAATACTCACATTTCTGGATTTCCCAGTTATCTTCCAACTACAGATTTCTAGTTTTATTCCACTGTGCTCTGAGAGAAGACACAGAATGACTTTTGTTCTTTTAAATGTCTTCAAGTGTGTTTTATGGCCTAGATGTGGTCCGTTTTGATGAGTGTTCCATGTGACCGTGAGAAGAATGTGTTTTTCACTGCTGAGAATAAACTTTTAGTTAGGCAATCACCTCTCCTTTTCATAATGCAGCTTCAAAAAGCAACGACAGGCTCCCTGGTTAATCCTGTGTGGGGCTCTGGGTGGGAAACAGGACAGGTCTGAGGGCGACAGGACTGCTGCGATGTGGGCACCTACCTGCGTGCCTGAGCTGCCTCAGCAGCCACACTCCTGCGCACTCGGGGCCTGTGCACGGCGTGGCGACCGCAGCTGTCTCAAGGCCGCATCTCCGTACTGGATACCTGAGCCCATTCTTTCTGGGTCCAGCTCACCTGAGGATCGAGTAAGTCTTTAGAAAAAGTTTTTATGTTTCTGTGATCCCCAAAATATATTAAGTGAGAAAAGCAAAGTGCAGAACACTGTATATATAAAACATTATTTTGAATAAAGAGGAAAAATACACACATATTTGATTGCATGGGCATAAAAATATCTTTGGATGGGTACATAAAAAACTGGTAATAGTGGCTGACTTCAAGAAAGAGCTCTAGATGCAGGGGATAGGAGATGGGGGAAATAGAGGGTGAATTTCACTGTATCCTCTACTTGAATCTGGAATTATGTGAATATATTATGTATACAAAAAGCACTGACATGAAACCACAAAGATGACCATTCTTCACTATGAGACTGGTAAAGACCCAAACATGATGATATATCCTGTGAACATGGCTTTAGTGAAATAAAACACCTTCATTCATACTAGTGGGATGATAAACTGCCTCAAGCCTGAAAGGAGGAATCTGACAGCCTCTACATAAATTCCAAATGCCTATGTTCTTTGACCCAACAACTCCATTTCTGAGAATTTATCTTACATATACACTCACACACATGTGAAATGATATACAAAAGGTTATTTACTGCAACATTGTTTGTAATATCTGGCAACAACTCAAATGTCCAAAGCAGACTGGTTAGATAAATTATGGCAATATACAAAATTGAATATTACATAAACACACTATGCTTGTATATATATATTAGCACAATGTGTATGTCAAAGTCTCTAAGACTGATTTGTAATGATTGGTAGGTACAGTAAGTGCAGAATGTATAATATGCTAACCTTTCTGTATAAACTGGTAGAGAAAATAAAGGTTTTTGAACCATATGAATATACTGCCTATTTAGAAGATTACAATGAAAAAGTACTGCTGAAGAATTCTAACACATCTGTATATTTTTTTCCCTTGATGTAATTATGATTTTGATGATTTTAGGAGAAAAAGATCTTGAAAGCTTTATGTGTGTTAACTTATATGCACTGTCTTCATGGGTACCAAAGGGGGAAGGTAATCTAAATAAGTTGAGCCTGATTGTACTCAACACAATGCCAATTTGAATGTTACCTACTTATGCTACAGACTCTTTAAAAAAAAATAACAGTACTGTACCAAGTTGAGTAACTATTTTGTTGCTCTTTTCAGACCAAAAGCCCACAGAGGGATGGGGCACCTCTCTTTCTGCTGAGACCAGAGGTCTGGGCCCCAACACTCTCCCACCACCTTCCCTGCCCCAACCTCTCTGTCAGTTCCCGTCTCACCTTCTCTCCTTTACCTTCCTCTCTCTTCTCCCTCAGCATTTACAGGTGCTAAGACTTCTTCCATTCCTGAAACCTCTCATGTTAAATTAACCCTCTGCCTCCTCCTCCAGGGAGACACCCAGGCTCTGCTTCCTCATCTCCTCTGTGCTCAGTTGCTCCGTCTCCTCCCTGCCTCATTTTGCTGGTAAAGATGACTACTGACTTCCTCTTGCCCACCCCACCGGATACTTTTCAGCTCCAGTCTTAGCTTACAGGACTTTTCTCCCATGTATTTGATAATGAACAGCCTTTTGGCTGAATGTGGGCAGAAGTGACACTCGTGTTCCTGGGTGTCTTCCTGAATCTCTGACCCTTCCCTTCCTCCTCTCATCCTTCGGACTCCCAGGCTTTGTTCTGGGCCACTGTTCTTCCCGCTCTTCACTGCTCTCTGGGGGATCACATTCCTCCCCAGGTGCACCTACTCCTATAGGCCGGCGGCTCCCGAGAGGGCACCACCAGCTGGCTTCTTCCCACAGGTTCCTGGATGGTGCCCGGTGCCTGTTCCAGTGATGCCACCCAGGGAACATTTCAAAACACAGCCATTCTGATTCCCGTGAACTGGCTTCTCCTCTGGTTCTGCCATCTCATCACTGAGTGACATGGAGTTACCTGCGGCTCCTCCTCTCTTCTGATCCCTGCTCTTCCAATACGCCACAAAGTCAAAAGGCCCTGCCCTGCTATTTAGCATCTCAGTCAGGATGCCACTGCCAACACGTTTCTTAGATTCATCTGTCTCTTCATCTCTGCTTCCACATCCTTGTTACAGCTTTAATCAGGCATCTTTTCTTGAATTACTCAAACGTGCCTCGGTTGGTCTCCTGGCCATCTGCCCTGGGCTCCCTTTGGTCCGTCTCTGATGTGACCGCCTACACACACGACGTGTCTCCAGCCACAGCCTGACCATATCACTCCCTGCCTCCCACCCTCGAATGGCTTCTCAGCCCTACAGCAGTGGTCCTCTATCTTGGACGAACATGAGAATCACACAGGACAGCTTTTTTAAATGATGATGCTGAGGCTTTAACTCAGCATCTCCAGAGGTAGGGCCTAGAATTCAAATTTGTACGTATCCCAGGCGACTCTTGCGTCCAGCCAAGGTGGAGACTCAGTCACCCACGGAGCAAAGTTCGAGCCTGGGTGAAGATCACTGGCCTGGCTGCTGCCTCTCCTCAGCCTTCTCTCCTGCCATTCTCCACTGTGGTCTTTCTCTTCTAGTAACTGCAACTTTCCCCCCAGTCTCCACTCATGCTGCCCCTCTGATGGCCTACCCTCCTTCCCACCCCCATGCCCGGTTCCTTCTTCCCACACTTTGAAAGCCTGAGCTCAGTCACTGTCTCTTCCTAGAAGCTCTTCCTGATATCACCTCCTAAACCAGCAGGCTCTCCTTTGTGTGGCCCCAAGATCTGGTGCACTTCTCAGTTACTGTATTGACCACACTGTGTGATAATTATCTTTTGACTGTTTCCCATGAAAGACAGTTTCTTGAGGGCAAGGGTTGGGATTAATTTATTTTTGTATCCTCCCACCTGACAAAGAATAGGCATTCAGTTAAATGAATCAATTAAAAATGTAATGCTCACATGTGATTTTGGTGATATTTAAATAAAAATTAACTCTAATAAATGACAACTATATATTATTTTGTCAGCTGCCTATAGTAGGGTTGTTTTAAATTTATTTTTACTGAAGCAACAAGTAGAACAATAATGAGACCGGTCACTACTGTGACATGCTCAGTTAGCTTCAGAAACAAATTCTCCATGATGTCCGATCTAACCAGCAGCATTAAGCGAGGTGCCCATAACTCATTTCCCGTCACACAGTTGCTTCCCTGCCACCACACAGCTGAAGAAGTCCCTGTGAAGGAGGCCTGCCTGGGCTTCCACCTCCAGTATAGACAAGACCTTCAAACCCCTAGGAGGCCACTGCAGGTCGGCAGGTAGAGAGAGGAAACTCCATGACCAAGTCACTCCTGGAAATGCTGAAAAGTGACACTACTGAGCTAGACAGGAAAATGTGCTAAAGGAAGGTTTATTAATGGGAAGTTCTTACCTGATTCAATTTTGTTAAGTATTTTTCTTGCACACTGTACAAAGGCCTCTTCCACATTCTCCCCTGTTAGTGCGCTTGTTTCCAGAAACATCAGCTCTAAAATCAACATCAAACAAAACATGAAGCCATATTTAGAAGATAATCACAATTATTCAACTCATAACCACCTGCTTAATATATTATTCCCTTAGAATAGCAGACAAAATAGAATTTTGTCCTTATAACTAGGTATTTCTGCAAATATAAAATCAGTAAATGTCAATACATGCATATTTTTTAAGTCTTAAAAGAATTCCAACTTTTTATGAAAAGTAACTAGCAGTGTGTGCTAGCACTCACATGTGCTGAAGAAGAAACTAAGCAAGCAGGACGCTGGCAGGGAAGCAGGATGGCTGAGGCACCCAGCTGCTGGCATAAGACTCAGCAGCAACTTCTTTCCAACAGGCTTCAGGTCACCAGACACAGCCTGCAAGTGCTGGTGTCGGGGGCCACATGGCGTGTGGTCCCTGACAGTGAGAGGTCTTATATGAACGAGCCCTCTGCTCTCCACTGGGTGGTCACTCACCCAGGCGAAGGCCTCTCTCCTTGCTTTTGTGAGCAAACCACAACCTCTCCAGACACTTGTTTCCTTATTAGTAAAAATGAGGTGCATGTAAATGATAGAGAAATTCCTTTTGAGCATTAACATTCTAAGCTTACATATTTCTAAACAGCTTCTTTATAAACTCATAATGGCTTATATTTTTATTGCATGCTTATTTTCTTAGCAGAAAACCTGTTTGTGAGAGTGTAAGTTGGCAGTTCTAGAGTCCCATTGAAAGTTGCTATTAGCGTATTTATTTCCTGACTGGTTCTAAAAATTAAAGTTATTTTAAAATGTCTGAATTCTCGTCATTTTGCTGTCTATAGGGAATCATTCATTTTATGTGTCATCCTTATGTATTCTACATAAAAATTCAGCAAGTTTCAAAGGCATCTTTAGCCAAATGACTTAAATTTAATGTAAGCAAAATAAAGCCAGTAAGTCCAGTATCTCATCTACTGCTTCACTTTCTATTTAGATCTAATATTTCACCAACTTAGCTTCAAATTACATTTTAAAAATGATAACATCATCTGATTAGGGCCTTTAAAAATTGTTATAATTTTCACTTCAAACCAAGAACTGTGATATTAAAGATCCTAAACTGAAACACCATCACGGAATGCGAAGAGATTAGCTTTTATCATCATAGCAACCTCTGCAGGCACAGTGCAACAGGGTGAAAATATGCTAAATGTCTAAATGTCTAATGAAAACAACAGGAGGTTCCACACTCCCTAAATACAGCTTCATCTTAAACCTCCAGTAGCTGTGACAGGTGAAAGGCCACTTGCCATTTTCCTGAGCAAATCGGGAGGCCTCCAGGAAAGTGACTTCCCGATCGGTGTCCAAGTCCTTCTTGTTCCCGCAGAGGATGATGACAATGTTCTGGCTCGCGAGCATTCGGGCATCTGTTAACCAATTAGTAAGCGCATTGTAGGTTTCTCGGCTGCGTAATATAAGATTGTGAGAACAGTACATGTATTTTATAAAGCTAGCAACTCTTTCCAGTCACTCACACCACTCATACCGCTTCTATACACGCAGGGCAGTACCCACGACCTTCAAAGCACTCAGAGGACCTGGGCGCCCCAAGAGCACACCACATGCTAAGGGTGTGTTCCACCTTGTTTCCAGGGAGATGCCACAGCGAGTCAGACAGCTTGCCACCTGTTGTTTCCCTAAGCAGGGTGCAGTTATTTACTCGGGTCTTGGTTCACACAACATGCGAGCAAAACCTAAGGCTAACTGCTGTCACTCGACGAATCCGTGCAACATGATGGCCCTTTGTTTCACAGGAATTTATCACACTGATTCTCTGCAACACACTCTTATCATCTCCCATTTACACGAGAAACCTAAGGCCCAGAGAGACTGGTTAAGTTGCCCAAAGTCACACACATGGAGCCAGGACTTGACCAGGTCTGTCTGCCTCCAGGACTGTGTTCAGCTCTTATCAATAAGGGCAAACTCCTCGTATATTCTAAGGACTGACCAAGGAACTGAATTTTTAATTGAATTTAACTGTGACACCAAGGTGACAGCTACATGCAGGAGAGTGCACTCAGATCCTTAAGATGAGCCAAGAGCTTTACAGGAACCAATTTAACCACCCAACAGCCTCACGAGTATTATGTGGTCATCATGACTCAGTGGAACAGACAAGGAAACTAAAGTCCAGAGGGCTCACACTGCTTTGGGACAGGAACCAGGATTTGAACCCAGGCATTGCAGCATAGCGCCCGTGCTTGATGGAGGACAATGACTAACAATTTACCACGTGCAAAACTTCAAGCTGTGAACCTTAAGGAAACACAATGACATTGGAGATGCTTTGTCTATCTGAAACTTGGGAACATGTTTCACACGGTAAAGGGGTGAAAGGGGCTGCTCTGAAAACCTGCAAGACCCTCAGGGAAAGGGCGGAGGGTCTTGCTGAGTCCCACCTCTGCTGTCCGCTGACGCACCAGCGGCCTATGGGGAGGTGCGGACCCCAGGGAGCATGGGCTGAGTAGGGGTGTCATTACCTGGTGATGTCGTAGACAAGCAGTGCCCCCGCTGCACCTCGGTAGTAGCTTCTTGTCACAGACCTGGAAGAGTTACAGGCTTTTACTTTCACGGGAGCAGAGCCCTTGCTCATGAGCAGCAGCCTCCCATGCAAAACACCCATTTTTTGCCTTGACAACTGCAATACAGTGACAGATACCTCTCTAAAGAGAAATGATACAAAGACATTTGAAAGCAGACACAAAGGGCTGTTCTGTCCAAAAGAGTATCACAGTAGTGATAAGGAGGTGGGGCCATGAGGCTGGGGACGAGTGTGCCCCTCATGGAGTCGGGGAGGCCCCGCAGAACTGAGGGGACCTTTGAGAACACGCAGGGGAAAGACAGGAAGGCGGCAGCAAGACTACAGTGCACGAGGCCCTCGGTGGCTCCTCTGCTTGCGCGGGGTCCAGGTCTTCCAGTGGACTATCGCACGCCCTGCCCCGGGCCCAGCGGTGCAGCGCATGCTCCCTCCCTCCTGGGGGCACACCAGTCTGAACTGAGCGCCCACCCAGGTACAACACGTCCATTCTCACAACCTCCGGAGTTTGCCTTCAGTAAACACTTCCCTGAATCATGACTTTCCCTGTTCATTAGATTTTCCCAGGGGCAGAATAAAATGTGCTCGGCACCTCCTGTCTTGAACAAGCATGGTGCAGGCAGCAGGATGCTCCCGCTACTGTTCCAAAGGGGACTCTTTTGCACCCGGACTTCTCAGTAGCTGCTTCACCAGTGCCTCCTCCTCCTCCTCGTCCACGACACAGCCCGTCTGCACCACGCAGCTCCACGGACAGATGACCCCGTGCCAGCTGCCCTGCCCCTCTGCCTTGACCCCCTGCCTCCTCCCTCTGCTCTACAGCCCACCCCGTGTTGCATCACTGGAGACACTCTGATTTCACTCTCATACTTAATGGAGAGTCTGGCTGAGTGTACAATTTTAGGTTGGAAAAAAATTTCATGTTGAGTTCTGAAGTCAAGGTTGTAATTATCTTCCAGCTTTCAACTGCTGCTGCTGAAAAGCCCGGTGCGATGGTCACAGTGACCCTTGAGATGTGCCTGCTTTTCCCTCTTGGAATCTCTGGTGTCTCCAGCCCACCCTTGGCGTTCTGAGATTTCACATGGCAGCCCCTGGCCTCATCTGTTTGGTGTAACATGGACTTTTATAGACTCATTTCCTTCAGGGGAAAATCTTCAACTGCTGCTTTTGCTGTCTCCTCTCCTCCTCTGCCTTCAGGACGGCATCACCGGTCAGGCCTTGGCCTTCCTGGACTAACTCTGGATGATTCTCTGTTGTCTCTTCTCTTTCTCACCTCGAGTTCATTGTTTAACTTTCTGCAAGAGTATTCCTCTATTTAATACATTATTTTAATTTCTCTTTTTAAATTTAAATTTTGTTTTTATTTCCTTGATGCAACCTTTACTCTTACTTGTGAGGATATAGTAGTTTTTAGTTTTTGTCTATTCCCTGACAGTTCTTACTTATTTTGGGCTCTTTCTTTTATTTTAGAAGCTTTCTTCACATACAAGTCTGGCTATCCACAGATCATTTATATTGATCATTTATATTCAAGAGCAAGGAATACCAAAGTGTTAAAGATGCTTTTTATGTGTGGGGTTGGGGGCGCTCCACTGTGAGATGGCTGGACAGAGATCGGGCTATTTCATTGGGGAAACCAAAATGTTAGTACCTGTAAGCCTTTTCCTTGTGGCTATTTTTCTGTGGAGAAGAATCGTTTCCTCTGCCTGAGACATACACGCCTGGCTGTCAGTAACTGAGGAGGATGTGGGGGAAGAGATAAGGGTCAGCAGTTTTCAATTAACTTCCATCTTTCCAGGCCTTGCCTCACTCACCCCTGCCCTCTAACGGGTCCCTACTTTTAGTTTTTTCAGGAATCTCCGCACTGTTCTCCTTAGTGTCTGCACCAACTTCATTCCCGCCAGTAGCGTAGGAGGGTTCCTTCCTTTCCACACCTTCTTCAGCGTTTACTGTTCGTAGATTTTTTGTGACGGCCATTCTGACAAGTGCGAGGTGATGGCTCACTGCAGTTTTGATTTGCATTTCTCTAATAATTAGCAATGCTGAACATTTTTCCCTGTGCCTACTGGTCATCTGTATGTCTTCTCCGGAGAAATGCCTATTTAGGTTTTCTCCCCATTTTTTTGATCAGGTTTTTTAAATACTGAACTGTATGAGTCTGTGTATTTTGGAATTTAGTAATCCCTTGTCAGTTGTATCATCTGCAAGTATTTTCTCCCAGTCTGTACGTTGTCTTTTTGCTTTGTTTATGGTTCACTTTGCTGTGCAAAAGCTTTTAAGTTTAATTAGGTCGCATTTTTAAAATTTTTGCTTTTATTTCCATTATTTTAGGAGATGGATCCAAAAAAATATTGCTGTGACTTATGTCAGAGAGTGTTCTACCTCTGTTCTCCTGTAGAAGTTTTATAATATCTGGTCTCACATTTAGGTGTTTAATCCATTTTGAGTTTATTTTTGTGTACAGTGTTAGAGAATGTTCTAATTTCATTCTTTTACATGTAGCTGTCCCCTTTTCCCAGTATCACTTATTGACAGGCCAGTCTTTTCTCTGTTGTATATTCTTGCCATCTTTGTGGAAGATTAATTGTGTGGATTTATTCCTAGGTTTTCTGTTCTGTTCTGTTGATCCATATGTCTGTTTTGGTGCAATACCATGCTGCTTTGATTACTGTAGCTTTGTATTCTTGCCTGAAGTCTAGTTATGATACTTTTTGAAGCAAATAATTATTAAGCATTTAAAATACTATACCTGACTTTAAGTGAAATGCTTGCACTGGGATTGAGTTTAACTGAATTTTGAAATTGTGAATATCTTTTGTTTGACTTTGTGTATTGACTCAAAAAATATTAATCTACTTTCCTGCTTTAGCAGTTATTGTTTGTTGTTTAGTGTTTAAGTTGTGTCTGATTCTTTTGTGACCCCATGGATTGTAGCCTGCCAGGCTCCTCTATCTATGGGATTTTTCCAGGCAAGAATACTGGAGTGGGTTGCCATTTCCTTCTCCAGGGGATCTTCCCGACCCAAGGATTGAACCTACACCTCCTGCAGGTGGATTGTTACCACTGAGCCCACTTCAGTAGTTATGGAATATCAAACATGGACCTTATCTGCAGTGATCTGGCGGTTATTATTCCAAATGTTGATTATGACTTGAGTGTAATGAAAGTGCTAAGGAGAGAATATTTTGTGGACTGTTTTCAGTTCAGTTCAGTTCAGTCGCTCAGTCGTGTCCGACTCTTTGCAAACCCGTGAATCGCAGCACGCCAGGCCTCCCTGTCCATCACCAACTCCAGGAGTTTACCCACATTCATGTGCACTGAGTCAGTGATGCCATCCAGCCATCTCATCCTCTGTCGTCCCCTTCTCCTCTTCCCCCCAATCCCTCCCAGCACCAGGGTCTTTTCCAATGAGTCAACTCTTCACATGAGGTGGCCAAAGTATTGGAGTTTCAGCTTCAGCATCAGTCCTTCCAATGAACGCCCAGGACTGGTCTCCTTTAGGATGGACTGGTTGGATCTCCTTGCAGTCCAAGGGACTCTCAAGAGTCTTCTCCAGCACCACAGTTCAAAAGTATTAATTCTTTGGCACTCAGCTTTCTTCACAGTCCAACTCTCACATCCATACATGACTACTGGAAAAACCATAGCCTTGACTAGACGGACCTTAGTCAGCAAAGTAATGTCTCTGCTTTTGAATATGCTATCTAGGTTGGTCATAACTTTCCTTCCAAGGAGTAAGCGTCTTTTAATTTCATGGCTGCAATCACCATCTGCAGTGATTTTGGAGCCCCCCAAAATAAAGTCAGCCACTGTTTCCACTGTTTTCCCATCTATTTCCCATGAAGTGATGGGACCAGATGCCATGATCTTAGTTTTCTGCATGTTGAGCTTTAAGCCAACTTTTTCACTCTCCACTTTCACTTTCATCAAGAGGCTTTTTAGTTCCTCTTCACTTTCTGCCATAAGGCTGGTGTCATCTGCATATCTGAGGTTATTGATATTTCTTCCAGCAATCTTGATTCCAGTTTGTGCATCTTCCAGCCCAGTGGTTTCTCATGATGTACTCTGCATATAAGTTAAAAAAGCAGGGTGACAATAGATAGCTTTGACGTACTCCTTTTCCTATTTGGAACCAGTCTGTCGTTCCATGTCCAGTTCTAACTGTTGCTTCCTGACCTGCATACAGGTTTCTCAAGAGGCAGGTCAGGTAGTCTGGTATTCTGATTGTTTAATGTAAAGCAAAACCAACCCCCAAAGAGATTTTAAAAAATTCTTAATGTGCAATGCTATACCCTCCTAATGTGCCACTAGGTCTCAAAGAATAAATTATCCTCCAAATTATAAAATGTTCATTTGGAAGTGATTCCCTAACCCCCAGGGCACATAGCAGGAGATAATTGGTGGGCCAGCCAGTGAAGTTTCATCTGCCACTCCCCATCACTTCCCATCGGTCACATTACCACCTAAACCATACCCCCTCCTCGTCTGTGGAAAAATTGTCTTCTGTGAAACCGGTCCCTGGTGCTGGAAAGGTTGGGGACCACTGTTTTAACGTATTCTTCCATAAATCAATGCTGAATGGAGAAAAATGGAGTTTTAGCTTGTCTTAAAGCTTTCACAGGTGAAGTTTCTAAAACCTGTGGTGGGGAGGAGGGGATTATATACATTAACAGACCATAACTGATTATTTCAAACCAAATTTTCAAATATTGAGTTAGAGAAAAAGCTACCTGAATCGTTCTTGGCCTGCTGTGTCCCATATCTGTAACTTTACATATTTACCACCAACATTTATTATCTTTGAACCAAATTCCACTCCTATTGTATGGTTTGAGTCATCTTTGACTGCAAAAAAAAGGAAATTTAATTTTAGGACATTAAGGTAACAAGCTGATAAATTTAAACACGTAACATTCAAATCAAGAGTTAAGTCAATAGAAAATGTAATTTACTTATGCCACTCATTTCTCTAAAAGTAAAACGATAAAAAGCACTCAATGCTTTAAACAGAATACATACAGTTTCGGTTCTCAAAGAGCCAATCAAATTTTTTCTCAAAAGCCCTAAACAAACCATATATTTTAAAGCCAACGCTTGGTGACCCTGCCACATGAGGCCATATCTACCCGACCACTATTAAGGTTCTCAAGAATGGTAACTGCACAAAATACTGGGCACCACGTTAAGAGGCTTACTGCCCACTGACAGACCGCAACTCGGTCCATGATGGTTTCAGCTATTTGGACAAATATTCTAAACAAAAAAAAAGTAAAGGGAAGGAAAAGCACTGTAGCCCAAGAAGGAAACTTGATGGATACCAAAGATTAAGGGAAAAAGAGGAAAAGATAGAGTAAAAAAACAGAAATAACCTCCCCCCCACCCACCAAACCAAGACCTCAATGCAATTATTACAGCTGTTGAGTTTTCATGAACTTCACCATTCTGTGTGGCAATCATTTGGAATGGATTTGTTGGCAAAATTAATATTGTCTGAATGGGCAGGGATGCAGGCAAAATATGTAGTTTGCCAAACCCAACTGGAATAAGCTGTCTATAAAAGAAAATATCTGTGATGATAAAAAAGGGATAAAACAAACATCCTGGCTACACAGTCCACTGACTGGTTCATAGTTTATAACCACAGGATAAAATTTAACTGCACCAGAATCATCTGAGAGCTGTGTTCCCTGCTTCCTGGGGACCTGGGGTAGGAAAGGGTTTGAGTCCAGCAGGCTGTCTCATCCTGGACATTCACCAGCACCCAGCTACGGGGCCAGCCTGGGAGGAAATGCCTCCAGAGGTGAGACCTAAAAGCCAGGTTAACACACGGCTGAGAGAAATACCGTCACTGTGGTCGTGAGAAGCGAAGGGAGGATGTGTGGGCAGAGTGCCTGCTCAGGCCAGGCACCTGGCCAGTGCCCCCTCTGCTGAGACGGAACAACACAACGTCCAAGTGACTGGTTCAGAACCCTGGGCCCACCCAGCAGATGAACGCTTGTTGATGCAGTGGGCCCTGGCTCCGTGACTAAGCCACACTGGGTCTCTGTCACCACACAGAGACTCCAGTGAGCTCCTGGTCAATGAAAATGGATGCAGCGGAAAACATTCTAGAATCTTCCTCTTCAAGCTCTTTCCCAGGACACCCTCTGCCTGCATTTTACCCACCATCTAACATATCTCACACACCTTTACTTAGGATGAACTTCATTAAATGAAATTAATTCTGTTTTTGTGCCTTCACCTGACTATAGTAATATAGACAGGTCATTCTCCACAACTCTTTTGATAATTATAAAAGAACGGTACATTTTAAGGGCCTTTCAAACCTACCATGTTTTACAATAGTTTGGAATACAAAATGTGACCTCCCTTACAACATGGGGCAAGTCAATGACAAAAGATATTTCTGTGGGCAAAAGGCCTGGGTTGGAGTCTTACATGTACAATTACTACCTGTTTCTTTTCCTGTAAAACAGGAGTGATGACAACAACTGCCTTAACGACAATACAAGGCCACAGGGGGCCAAACACTACTTTATCCAAAATGTACAACTAGGGTTATCAGGCCACTCCCTGTCAGGAAATGGAATTCCACAGCTTTATAAGGTATTTTAGTATCTGGAAAATGTACAGGACAATTTACTACATAATGAACAATGACCCACTATGAAACTGAAGTGCTAAATAAAAAATCAGATTATGAAACACTTAATAACATAAACTTTTACTGTCATTTAAAAATATTTGTAAACTACAACTTTCTTCCTGAAAACATATCCAGAAGTTTTGCCATAAACGAATCTGTGTCGGAGCACACTCTCAGAAGACGACAAAAGAGGAGCACGGACCACGTGACGTCACTTACATTTTTTTTCAATAAACTGATGAAGCAAGCAAGACTTGCCAGTTCCTGCATTTCCAATAACCAAGAATTTAAACAAAAAATCTGAAACACAAAAAGAGACTGTGAACAATAACATTAAAACAGGCATTATGAACTTAGACTACAGTCATAAAATTTAATGAGATTGTAATTATTAACATCACAGAAAAAAAGAGGTAACTGAATATTTTGAGAAAATGGCAATAAACACATTGACTTACCTTTCCACCTTTTCAATATCTGGCTTACATGCTAACCCAGTGCCTTTTCTAACTTCTCTGTGGATAATTTCTTTTCTGAAAGTTTGAAATGTAATAACTATAATGACAAAAGTGACTAAAATCTCTCTCTTTGCTATTCAAATAAATATGCATATCCAGTGACAAGTAAAAATCACTTAGAAACTTCAAATGCTTTCTATACAGAAGAAAAAACCTGGTAGACTCATGGGCTTTGAGAAATTCACTCCTTTCTTCTTTTAAAAAACAGGTGCAACTTATCCCCGCACTTGCTTCTGTGGCCTGGCCTCTGTTCCTGCACCTAGGGCTCATGGGAAGGCCGGCTTCTGGTCAGTACTGCCCAATTTGGTCAGTATTCCACGTGTGAAATTTGTCTCATTCAATACAGGGACAGCTTCTTCACTTCTTTACACAGAGGAGTGTATTTAATTGGGGGCCTTCTTTTGCATAACCTGTAAAAAGAGGCTTTCTAGCATGGAACCTGTGAGTCAGGACGAGGAGCACCAGTAGCCTGACATCGCCCTGGTGACTTTTGCTGCTTTTTCTGAGAGCAAGGGAGTCTAGTTCTGCTTTAGCCTTGCGAGCACAGCTCCCACCCATACGCTTTGACTGCCACCCACTTCTGCCAACCCCTAGGCTGCAAGGCTCGCCTGTGGCTCTGAAGGCCCCGCTCTACCCATCTCTGCCGACCCCCAGGCTGCAAGGCGTGCCTGTGGCTCTGAAGGCCCTGTTCTACCCAACTCTGCCGACCCCCGGGCTGCAAGGCTCGCCTGTGGCTCTGCAGGCCCTGCTCTACCCACCTCTGCCGACCCCCAGGCTGCAAGGCTCGCCTGTGGCTCTGAAGGCCCTGCTCTTTGCTCCTGGTTCCCTTGGCTGCACCTCTGATGCTGTCACCTCCACACTCCCGTTTTGGACCTGACCACACATTCCTAGCCCTGGCTCCTTCTCTCCCCCAGCTAAGCCCAAGCAGTCCATTTCTTTGCTTAGGCTTGGCCCAGCCCTGTTTCTAAGAACTACACTCATTATCACTCAGAGATTAAGCCTATTCCACCTCTCATATTTACGGGCAGTTAAACTTATAAGACAGTGCTATTAGGATTGTTAGCACTTACAAATACGGTTATATGCATCTCACTGACTGTTTTAAAAGCATGCCACACTCACGTTCATAACAGCACTATTCACAGTAGCCAAAAGACAGAAGCAACCCAACTATCCATTGACGGATAAATAATAAACAAAATATGGTACATATATACTTTGGAATATTATTCAGCCTTGAAAAGGAAGGAAATTCTGATACATGCTATAGTATGGATGAATTTTCACACTGTGCTAAGTGAAATAAGCCAGACACAAAAGAAGACATACCAGAAGATTCTATTCACATGAGGTGCCCAGAGTGCTCAAACTCAGAGACAGAAAGTTGAATGGTGGTTGTAGGGGTGCTGGGGGAGAGGGAATGCAGTCTGGAAATGAAGTTCTGAGGATGAATGGTGGTGATGGCTGTACGAGTGTGAATGTAGTTAATGCCAGTGACTTTAAAATGGCAAATCTCATGTTATGTGTGCATTTTATCACACACACAAAATAAAACATGCTAGGTCTGATCATTTGCACTGAACAGCTTTTACAGCCCAAGAAATTAAAATTTCCAAGTTAAAATGACAATACTAAAATTTCTCAATTTTGTTCAATATCCTCTTTGAGAAATAAAGCCCAATACATTGTTGCATAAGTTGTAAACACAGGAAGATGAGAACCAGGTAAAAATGCTGCCACCATGTAGGCAAAATTAAGTCTCAAGAGAGAAAATAATTTGTACACAAAAATGGGAGTGTTTCTTATGCTTCATATGTACACAGCAAAAGGAGTTTCACTAATCCATCTAATCCTGAAACAAAACTCATATTTCTAAGCACAGACTTTGACTTAAAGCTTGTTCCCTTATTATTTTCTGCTTTGGAAGTTTTGCTTAAATGGACTTCATTTGGACATAGGACCTGGTGGGCTACAGTCCATGGGGTCACAAAGAGTCAGACATGACTGAGCAACTAAGCGTGTGCTTGCACGCGTGCGCACACACACACACACGGTAACTGTTTTCCAGATTACACCACAGTCTCAACAGGTAAAAGGGTAACAATGTCAACTGATTTCACCTTGCTGGACAAAGACAAGTAAGATGTGCAATTTCCATATGTGAAAATATTTAATTCCTCCAAAAAGCTCTTCACACTCTGAATCTTGTAGCTCAAAGAGGTAAGCTTTCTTACTTAGAAAACCTTTTTGTTTGAAAATGCTTTTGGAGTCAAACATCTAGAAATGCAGGATAAAACATACCACTTTAAAAAAAAACTATACAGCTGACCTTTCAGGAAAAAGGACTGGAAAAAGCAGTAGGGGGCCTGGAGGGCTGTCAGTTTGGGGTCTTAAGACATGTGGGGCAGAGTTCAAGAGTGTACCCATGTGAAGGACGGAGTACAGAGGTCAACCTGAACTTTCTTCAAGGGTTGGCCTGAAGTGAAGGACAGGCTGGGAAATCCTCTCACCAGCTCAGGGGGACAAGGAGCCTTCTATGACTCTGTCTGGCCTCTCAGCAAACAAACAAACAAACAAAAAAACATTCTCCTTTGAAGATTATTGGCTGGCTCCACAGGAGTTTGATATTCAAACCAAAAAACACGTGTACAGTGAAACTCCAAGTCAAGAAATTTAAAACAGTAAAAATGGCCCTAGACAGTGATGTCACCAGGATGCCTGGAAGAAGCAAAGCAGATAACTCTGGAATCACACTGGCTCCCAGGTGCTGCTAGTGGTAAAGAACCCGCCTGCCAACGAAGGAGACATAAGAGACTCAGGTTCAATCCCCGGGTTGGGAAAATACCCTGGATCAGGGCATGGCAACCCACTCTAGTACTCTTGTCTGGAGAATCCCATGGACAGAGGAGCCTGGAGGGCTACAGTCCATAGGGTCACCAAGAGTTTGGACACAACTGAAGGGACTTAGCATACTGGAAGGACACATCCTCCAACCAGGATACTCAGGAGTCCCAGACTTATAGCTTCTCTGAGGATGAGCTCACAATTTAAAAAAACAAAACACTCCAGGAAACAATCCGTCATGAGTAAGTCAGCAGTCCAAAGATATTACACTCTTAAGAATTTGATTTTCAATATAGTGAAAATGAGTATACTACGCAAAGCAATCTACGGATTCAATGCAATCCCTATCAAGCTACCAGCGGTATTTTTCACAGAGCTAGAACAAATAATTTCACAATTTGTATGGAAATACCAAAAACCTCAAATAGCCAAAGCAATCTTGAGAAAGAAGAATGGAACTGGAGGAATCAACTTGCCTGACTTCAGGCTCTACTACAAAGCCACAGTCAACAAGACAGTATGGCACAAAGACAGAAATATAAATCAATGGAACAAAATAGAAAGCCCAGAGATAAATCCACACACCTATGGACACCTTATCTTCGACAAAGGAGGCAAGAATATACAATGGATTAAAGACAATCTCTTTAACAAGTGGCGCTGGGAAAACTGGTCAACCACTTGTAAAAGAAATGAAACTGGATCACTTTCTAACACCATACACAAAAATAAACTCAAAATGGATTAAAGATCTAAATGTGAGACCAGAAACTATAAAACTCCTAGAGGAGAACATAGGCAAAACACTCTCCAACATAAATCACAGCAGGATCCTCTATGATTCACCTCCCAGAATATGGGAAATAAAAGCAAAAATGGAATCTAATTAAAATTAAAAGCTTCTGCACAACAAAGGAAATTATAAGCAAGGTGAAAAGACAGCCTTCTGAATGGGAGAATATAACAGCAAATGAAGCAACTGACAACTAATCTCAAAAATATACAAGCAACTTATGCAGCTCAATTCCAGAAAAATAAACGACCCAATCAAAAAATGGGCCAAAGAACTAAACAGACATTTCTCCAAAGCAGACATACGGATGGCTAACAAACACATGAAAAGATGCTCAACATCACTCATTATCAGAGAAATGCAAATCAAAACCACAATGAGGTACCATTTCACACCAGTCAGAATGGCAGTGATCCAAAAGTCTACAAGCAATAAATGCTGGAGAGGGTGTGGAGAGAAGGGAACCCTCCTACACTGTTGGTGGGAATGCAAACTAGTACAGCCACTATGGGGAACAGTGTGGAGATTCCTTTAAAAATTGCAAATAGAACTGCCATATGACCTAGCAATCCCACTGCTGGGCGTACACACTGAGGAAACCAGAAATGAAAGAGACACATGTACTCCAATGTTCATCGCAGCACTGTTTATAATAGCCAGGACATGGAAGCAACCTAGATGTCCATCAGCAGACGAATGGATAAGAAAGCTGTGGTACATATACACAATGGAGTATTACTCAGCCATTAAAAAGAATACATTTGAATCAGTTCTAATGAGGTGGATGAAACGGGAGCCAATTATACAGAGTGAAGTAAGCCAGAAAGAAAAACACCAATACAGTATACTAACACATATATATGGAATTTAGAAAGATGATAATGATAACCCTGTATGTGAGACAGCAAAAGAGACACAGATGTATAGAGCGGACTTTTGGACTCTGAGGGAGAGGGTGGGATGATTTGGGAAAATGGCATTGAAACATGTATACTATCATGTAAGAAATGAATCGCCAGTTTATGTCCGATGCAGGATACAGGATGCTTGGGGCTGGTGCATGGGGATGATCCAGAGAGATGATATGGGGTGGGAGGGGGGTTCACGATTGGGAACTCATGTACACCCGTGGCAGATTCATGTCAATGTATGGCAAAACCAATACAGTATTGTAAAGCAAAATAAAGTAAAAATAAAAATTAAAAAAAAAAGTTAACATCAAAACCTAAAGTTGCCAACATTGCTTTCTAAGAGTCAGAGTTTTGTATTATTAATCACAGTGGGTATGTATGTGGGGTGGGGTGTAGTGAAGAAAAGGATATAAATAAAAGTGTTTTATAAATAAAAATATAATATAAACCAAAAATAAAAAAGAATTTTATTTTAAAAAGAACCTGATAAGGGACTTCCCTGGTGGTCCACTGGAAGACTTTGCCTTCCAGTGCAGGGAATGCAGGTTTGATCTGACTGGGGGGCTAAGATCCAACACACCTCATGGTAAAAAAAAAAAAAAAAAAAAAATGGAATAAGAATCTGATGAAGTATACTCAACATGATTAATATCATAAAAAAGAATTGAATCCATAAGCAAAGAATATAATGATATGAAAGAATAGATCAATTTTTAGAATGTGTCTAGAAATAAAAGCTGCAGTCATTAGAAATAGTCAATGGATAAATTAAAGAGCAGAATAAACGAAACTAAGGAGAAAATTAGTGAACTGGAATAGAGACTGGAGAAAATTACCATGAGGCAAAATAGAGAACTGAAGAGAGAGAAAATATAAGAGTTTAAGAAAAATGCAGAATTGAAAGAAAGGGTCCAACATAGGTCTAATATGTATTTTGGAATAAAAAGAGCGAGAGAGTGAATGTGGTAGAGAAGGTCAATGTTAAACTGTAACAACAATCAATAAGAAAGGAAAAACGCCCTAGGAAGAAACTGGGTTCCTTTGGGGTTAACCAAAGGTCACCATCTTCAGTGTTGGGACAGAAGCACAAAAACAGCGCACTAATGCAGAATTCAATATGCGACGGTTACCCTAAACACCAAGATGGACTTCTGCTTCCAAAGAGAGGGAGCAGAAAGAAGCACTTTTCCTCATTCCTCCTGCTCAGTACAACCTAGGATCCTAGGCATCACACATAAAAGAAACACAAGGAGACTTGGAAAAGTGTAGCGAAGGTGAGAAACGGGCCAGAGACCTAGGGGCCTGAGGAATGACACTGGTTTTTCCGTGGGTTTTTTTCCTTTTCCCTCCTATCTCCCAGACAGGGAGTGAACAAGCTAACAGCCAATGGAGGCAGATTTTAAGAAGCCACAGCAAAAGCCTGGTCTCTCTACTCACAGGACCAGGAAAGGCCAGCCTCGCAAGACAGAAAACTTACACAAAACTGCTCTACTCCAGACAAACACTATAGGAAAAACTCACCCCAGGTCTCACCCTACTCAGGTCAGCAAAGGAGGGATGGGAACCCGGACCGCCACCCTTTTGAGGCTCTAATGAGGTTCCCCCAACACCAGTAGGGTGCTGTCACAGAGACCAGGGACAGGGCTGGGGCCCTCATTCCTGCGAGCCAGTTCTGAGCTGTCCTTGCCCCCACTGCATGCCAGGGGAGACACGGCGGTGATAGGGGGCAGAGGGCAGAGGTCACAAGCGCTCCATCCCAACTCAGCAGCACAAGCAGCAGCCCCTCCACCCGGATGTCCAGACGCTCAGACAGCAACCTGGACCTCCACCTCTACCTGGCAATAACAAGGCAGCACCTAGGAGCAGAAATGGGTTAAACAAGATTTAAATCAAGATCTAAGGCCTCATAACATAACGCAAACATGCCCATGTTTCCAGTAAAAATCCGTCATCATAGCAAGAACCAGGAAGACCTCAAACAAAGGAAGAATATCAACAGATTCCAATGCCAAGATGATAGAAACATGTGAAAACTCTGACAAAGATTTTAAAGCAGCCATCATGACGCTTCAACAAGCAATAAGAACATGTTTGAAACAGATGAAAAGCAGAAATCTTCACCAAAAATAAAGTATCATCAAAGAAAAAGAAAACACATATAAGAACCAAACGGATGTTTTCGAATTAAAACACACAATCACTGAAGCATGGGGCTCCGTGGATGGGCTCAAAACAAAATGGGGCTGAGGAAACAGTGAACTGAGCACCAAAGTGATAGAAATATCCAATCTGAACAACAAAGAGAAAATAGACTGAAAATGTATTGATACAGGCCTCATGGACCTTTCAGACTACCAAAAAGAAAAAGGAAATCTAACTTTCATGTCACTGGAATCTGAGAAGGAGAGAAAACAGGATAGGCTTGAAAAAGTACTCAAAAGAAATAATGGCTGAAAACTTTCTAAATTTAGCAAGACAGCAATTCAAAAAGCTAGATTATTCCAAAGTGAAAAGTGAAAGACGCTCACTTTGTTGTGTCTGACTCTTTGTGACCTGTATAGTCCATGGAATTCTCCAGGCCAGAAAGCTGGAGTGGGCAAGCCTTTCCCTTCTCTGGGGATATTCCCAACCCAGGGATCGAACCCAGGTCTCCAACAATGCAGGCGAAATCTTTACCAACTGAGCTATCAGGGAAGCTAGATTCTTCCCAACAAGAATCTAAATACCTTTATGTCAAGGCACATCATACTTAAACTTCTTAAAACAAATAAAAAAATCTTGAACGCAGCCAGAGAAAAATGATACCTTACCTAAAGGGAAAAAACAATACTGGCGACAGCACATTTCTCATCAAAAACCATTGAGGCCTGAAGGGGCACACTACTTTTCAAGGGCTGCAAGTAAAGAGCACTCCATTCAGAATCTTATACCCTAAAAATATCCTTCTAGACTGAAGGACTGAGACATTCTAAGAGGAAAAAAAGAGCTAAGAGAATTTGTCACCAACAGATCTACCCTAAAAGAATGGCTAAGGGAAGTCCTACAGACTGAAAGGAAAGGAATTCCCTGGCAGTCCAGTGGTTAGAACTCAGTGCTTTCACCACTGAGCCCAGGGTTCAATCCCTGGTGGGGGAACTATGATTTCAAAAGCCATGCCAAAAAAATAATAAAGCCTGAAAGGAAGTGATAAAACAAATTATAATCATGGAACATTATACAAAGGAAAGTGAAAGTGAAATTATACAAAGGAAGAACATGGTAAATAAAAACATCGGTAAACATATTTTGCTGTTTAAGCAAAAAATGGTTAACACTATTTGATGTAACTCTAAACAAGAGGAAATATTTAAGACCATTATACGTGAGGGAGGGTAAAGGAATGCACAAGTCCAACTCAGACATACTGTGGTTCAGTCCCAGTTCACTGCAACAAAGCAAAACTCACAATAAAATGAGTGACACAAATATTTTGGTTTCCCAGTACATATAAAGTGATGTTTATACTGTCTTTCAGCCTAGTTGGTGTGCAACAGCATTATGTCTAAAAAATGCATACACTTTAATTAAAAGTATTTTATTGGTAAAAAACCTTAACCATCCACTGAACTTTCAGCAAGTCACAGTGTCAGAATCTTTTGCCATAGTAACATCAGAGATCACTGGCCACTGTAACAAGTACAGTAATAATGTAAAACTCTTATAAAATATTTTGAGAATTACCAAAACATGTCCCAGAAACAAGACGTATGCAAATATTAGTGGAAAAATGATGCCAATAGACTTGCTCAATGGAGCATTGCCACAAGCCTTCAATTTGTAAAAAAAAAAAGTCTGTGAAGCACAATAAAACTAGGTATGCCCATAAGAGAAGGTAAGGGTTTACACTTCGCCTGAACTAGTAAAACAATGACACAAGCAGACTGCAGTGTGTACCTATGATGTAATACCTGCCGCAACCACTAAAACAGCTATGCAAAGAGACATACTCAAAAACACTATAGGTAATTCAACAAGAATCCTAAAAAGTGTTCACATAAACCCAGTAAGACTAGAAAAAGAAAAGAGAAAAATGAAAAATAGAGAGGAAACCAAAAATATAAAATGGCAAAAATAAATTCTAATAGACCAATAATTAGATTAAATATAAACTACATAAATATACCAATTAAAAGACAAAGATTGACAGAAAAGATGAAAAAAAAGCCCAACTATAAGCTGCCTACAAAAAACTCACTTAAATTTTGATGTTCAGGCAGATTGAAAGTAAAAGGATGAAAAAAGATCTATCATGCAAATATTAATCAAAGTAAATCATTATCATTATCAGATACAACAGTCTTCAGGGCACAGAAAATGACCAAAGACAGAAATGGTCACTGTAACAATAAAAGGGAAAATCCACCAATAAGACATAGGAAACTTCAATGTGTGAACCATAAAACAGAGCTACAAAACACATCAAACCAAAACCTGACAAAACTAAAAAGAGAAATAGACAAGCCCAAAATTACAGCAGAGACATCAATACCTTTCTCTCAATAATGACAGGAAAACTAGAAGGAAAATAGCAAAGACAGAGAAGAATTCAGCACAGAAAACCACTAGGATGGAGCAGGACACGTTCTTTTCAAGGGCCCATGTATCAAGACAGACCACACCCTGGGCCATAAAACAAATCTCAGCAAATTTAAAAGAACTAAAATCATGTAGAATGTGTTCTCCAAACACAAGGAATCAAAATAGAAATTTGTAATATATATACAATAAGAAAATCTCCATTCATTGGAAGGATTGATGCTGAAGCTGAAGCTCCAATACTTTGGTCACCTGATTCGAACAGACAACTAATTAGAAAAGACCCTGATGCTGGGAAAGATTGAAGGCAGGAGGAGAAGGGGATGACAGAGGAGGAGATGGTTGGATGGCATCACCAACTCAAAGGACATGAGTTTGAGCAAGCTACGGGAGATAATAAATGACAGGAAAGCCTAGCATGCTGCAGTCCATGGGGTCACAAAGAGTTGGACATGACTGAGTGACTGAACAACAAAGAAAATCTCCAAATACTTGGATACTAACCAATCTACATCTACATAAACCATGATTTAAAGAGGAAGTCTCCTGGGAAATTGAAAAATGCACTGAACCAAAAGGAAATGAAACTACAACTCATCAAGAGTTGTGGATTACAACTAAAGCAGTGCTGAAAGGAAAATTCAGAACACTGAACGCATATATTAGAAAAGAGGAGAAGTCTCAATCAATTATCTAAGCACCCATCCTGAAGAACCTGGAAAGAGAAGAGCAAAACAAATGTAAAGGAAACCGAGGAAGGAAATAAAGAGCAGACATCAGGGAAACGAAAGACAAAGAAAATCCATAAACTACAGCTGGTTCCTTGAAAAGGTCAATAAAATTGACAAACATCTAGCATAACTGATGAGTTCAAGGTCTGGAAGTTGATCAAGGAAAAAGAAGGTCCTTGAGATGGTCTCAGCACATACCACCTTTGTTTTGGTAGCGCTTTGACAGGGTGCATGGGAGGGAAACCCCACACCACAGGAGGCCTTCCTACTGTCTCCAAAGGGGGAACAGGGCCTAGAGACTCCCAGACATCAGCATCGCACCCCACGGAACTCAGTGTCCACGTCATGTTGCTCAGCAGCCGGGCTGGCAGCAGGGAGCTCTGTCTCAGCCCGTTTGTTTAAGCAAAGATGAGTAGATGAGTGTGTGGCTTCATAGGGTATTCAAAGCAGGCAGCCTCTGAATGGCTAAAAACAGGCATATTGGGGCTAAATTTAAAGTAACTGAGTGTATAAATAAAAGGTTGTAGCTGAGCCATGAAAGACGCTGGGATTCTTGGCCTCTAGAGGAGAGGAATCAATCCCAGGCCAGTGACGAGCCTTGATCACTCAGCACTTCTGTGTAATAAAAGTTTTATTAAAGTATAAAAGAGATAGAGAAAACTTCTGACATAGACATCAGAAGGGGGCAGAAAGAGTGCTCCCTGCTAGCCTTTAGCAGTACGTTATATACCTATCAGCAAGCTGTTAATTAGAGAGAGGAGATGTCTCAAACTCAGAGTGGCAGCAGGCCCCTCACCTACAACAGGCGTTTTGAGATAACACTGGCACCAGGTGAGTCATCCTGGGCCATAAAAGGGTTGACATGAATCTTGAAGAAAGGCAGGTTTCCAGGTAAATATAGAGTTTCATTAACATAGATTAGGAGAACAGTGTATGAGTAAAACATACTGGTTTGTTGAGCGCTTATTGGTTCTGAGTCTTAAGCGGAACCTGAAGACAGAATCTAGGGTAAATACACCAGGTGTCATCATGGCAACACACAATTTTAAAAGAAACCTCCTTTTAATTTTGTATAGAGGAGGAAAAAAATCTGACACTTGTAGTTTGTTTCCTCCTGCCGCTTAAAAGAGAAATTTAAACAATGTCTAACACTTGCAGCCCATTTCCTCTGGGGACCCCTGGCCTTCTTGCCTGTTACCCTTTCATTAAGAACAGAGTTTGGTGCCAGCAGGCTTCAAACTAACGTCTCGGGCTGGTTATGAAGAAGAAAACCACAGAGGGACCAACATGCAGGGCTATTTTAACTCATTTATGTAACAAAGACTGACAACAGCAGCAACAACAAAGAGGGCGCAAATGGCCGATTTCAGGACACAGCACTAGACCCAGCAGGGGAACAAAGGAGTCACAACGCACACTTTAATTTGTCAACAACAGTAACACATGAAATAGGCCAATTCTTTGAAAACAAAAAGTACTACAACTCACCAACGTAAAATAAATAATTTAAGTAGTGATATAACTATTAAGGAAACTGAATTTGCAATTTTAAAACACATGAATGTTCATGCCAGGATGGTTTTACTAGAGAATTCTATAAACATTCAAAAAAGAATCAACACCAACTCAGACATAAATGGTTAGAATATTTTCTTAGAAATAAGAAATAAAAGCAAACATAAATGGGACCTAATCAGCTAAAAAGCTTTGGTACAGTAAAAGAAACCATTAACAGAATGAAAAAACAACCTATCCACTGCAAATATTTGCAAATAATGAGAAAATATTTGCAAATAATGAGACCAACAAGGGATTGACTTTCAGACTATACAAAGAGCTCATCCAACTCAATATAAAGAAAACGAACAATCCAGCTGAAAAATGGGCAGAAGACCTAAATAAACATTTCTCTGAAGAAGAGTAACAGATGGCCAACAGGCACAGGCAAAGATGCTCAGCATCACTGATCATCAGGAAAATGCAAATCAGAACCACAATGAAGTACCACCTCAAGCTGGTCAGAATGGCCACCATCAAAAAATCTACAGAAAACAAATGCTGGAGAGGGTTGAGGAAACCCTCCTACACTGCTGGTGGGAATGTAAATTGGTGCAGCCACTACGGAGAAGAGTTCCTTAAAAAACTAAAAGTAAGTTGCCATATGATCCGGCTATACCACTCCTGGGTGTATATCCAGAAAGACAAAAAAGCTCTAATTTGAAAAGATACACCCCAGTATTCATGGAAGCATTAAGTACAATAGCCACGACATGGAAGCAACCCAAGTGTCCCTCAACAGGCAACTGGATTAAGAAGATGTGGGGTAGGGGTCTCCCTGGTGGTCCAGTGGTTAGGACTTTGTGCTCCCAATGCAGGGGTGTGGGTTCCATCCATGGTTTGGAAACTAAGATCCCACATGCCTCATGATATAGCTAAAAAATAAAATAAAGGTCCACAGAAGTGGTACGTCACTGACCCAAGATGACATAAAAAAAAAAAAGATGTGGTATATATGTACAGTAGAATATTCCTCAGTCATAAAAAGAATGAAATATTGCCCTTTGCAGCAACATAGAGAATATTATACTTAGTGAAGCTAAAGACAGATATTATGTGATATCACTTGTATGTGGAACCTAAAAAAATAATACAAATGAATCTATACACAAAACAGAAGTAGACTCACAAACATAAAAAACAAACTTATAAGTACCAAAGGGGAAAGGTGGGGGGAAGGGATAAATTAAGAGTCTGGGATTAACAGATACAAACTTGTATACAAAAAATAGATAAGCAACAACAATTTACCATACAGCACAGGGAATTATATTCAATATCTTATAACAGCCCAGAAGGGAAAATAATCTGCGAAAAGTATGTAAATGAATCACTTTGCTAGATGCCTGAAACTAACACAACATTGTAAATGAACTATAATTCAATAATTAATTAAAAAATCAAACCCAGTTAGAAAATGGGCATACACCATGAAAAGGCATTTCACTTAAAAGAATATACAAATGACAAATAAGAATGTGAAGATATGCTTAAGATAATTAACCAATAATTAGGGAAATGTAAATAAAGCCATCATGACATGTCACTACACATCTATCAGGAAAGGCTAAAATAAAAAGTAATGACAGCAACAAAAGCTGACCAGGATGCACAGAAACTAGATCACTCACACACTGCTGGAAGAAATATAAAATGGAACAGTGAATCCAGAAAACAGCTTGACAGTTTCTCAAAAAAACTAAACACGCAACCCCCAGATGACTCAGCAACTGAACTTCCAGGCATTTACCCAGAAAAATGAAGATTTATGTTCACACAAAACCCTGTACATGAATGTCTATAGTAGCTTCATTTGTAACAGCCAAAAACTGAAAAGAGCCCAGATGTTCTTCAACAGGTGACTGGTTAAACAAATTATACATGCAGATCAAGAAACACTGCTCAGCAATACCACTGATATTGCAATAAGCGGGATGGATCTCCAGAGAATTATGCTGCGTGAAAATGCCAATCCCCAAAGATTCTACACTGCATGATTCTATTTACAGAACAGTCTTGAAACAGATGAAAAGATCAGTAGTTGCCAGGGGACAGGCAGAAAGAGTATTCAGGGGCACAGGAGAGAGACTTCTGCTGACTGAAGTGATCTGTATCAGCAGTTATGGCAACATCAACATTCTGGTTACCTTAGACAGTTTTGCAGGGGGATGGGGAAATTTTCTATTTTTCTTAAACCTGGCTATGAATCTATAAAGATCTCAAAAGGACAACGACTCTGTAGTTTACTCTGCACATCCCAAACTGAAAGGATTACTGAAGGATGGGCTTCATAGAAGTCCTGCCGAGAGGGAGGGGAGCAGGTAAGATGTGAGGTATGCGCCCTGTTGTTTCCAGTCTGGAGATACATGTGTTTGGGTGATGCAAACACAACCAAGGACCAAAATGGGCAACCACTCATTCCCTGTAGGTGACAAAAATCCAACTTAGGAAGAGTTTCTCCTAAGTTCCTCCTGTGGACGACGGGATGTGAGTTTCACAGCCTCTCTCAGAGATGAGTGCCTTCCTGTACAAACGGTCTCCCCTTGGAGCATGAGGCTGGATGGCTTATCACAGCAGCAAATCTCTTAACACACCAGGCACATAGCCATAGATTTAGCAGAAAATGTGCTGGTTTTACTGATTAATTTGTTTGTACGATCTGTGGGATTTTTTTCTCTTTCTTTGCTTGAAGTTGGATGACATACACATTGCACGTCACGTATGTTTTACATGTCAAGTGCAGTGCCTAACAGCTACAAAAAGGCTTACCAGGAGCAGAAAACTAGCCATGTTACAGAGTAATTAATGGAGGGGTGTAGGATACATTGTTAGGTTGTATATGATAACTAAGTGTGAACTAAATAGTTTTGTCCACTTGAGTGGGATTGATGTTGCTTTATTACAGTGGATGTTACTTTGCTCAAAATTACAAAGAAATTTTCTGCATACAACTTATGATCATTACATTCACCTGATGAGGGTTTCCTCAGAATGAGTTAAGCTGTAGGGTGGGGGAGAGACCATATTCTAAAACAGAAGATCTAAAATAGATATATGCTACTAATGCACTTTTTTTGGTGGGGGGGGCGTATTGCATGGCATGCAGGATATATTAGTTCCCTGCAGTTGAAGCTCAGAGTTTTAACCACTGAACTGCCAGGGAAGTCCGTGTATTTTTAATTTTGCATGATAAATGTTGAATGAAATGACAAGAAAGGTATTGAGTAATTAGAGACCAGTCTTGGGCAAAAGTCAGTCATTGAGGAACACAGATGAATTCACATCAGGAAAAAAATGGCCTCCACTGAAACAGCTAACACAAAGCCAGGGGATTAACTCCAGGGTGAAATCTCATTTGGAATGTACTGACTCATTTTTACACTCATTTCAAGCAACCTCCAATTTCCTGGAGCACAGGAGGTTGGCAGCACATGCTATGGTATGGCTGTGGCCACAGCGACAATAACAGCCAGTGACAGGGAACTGGGCGCTGGGCCAAGAAGGGGTGCTAAGAGCCCCGCACATCCACCAGCTAGCCCCAGCCTTCAGAGACAGCCCCGCGCATCCACCAGCTGGGCCCCAG
>NW_024070190.1:13919771-13920137 GCF_014754425.2 Oryx dammah
GGCCCCCAGCCTCCAGAGACAGCCTCGGGCATCCACCAGCTGGCCCCCAGCCTCCAGAGACAGCCCCACCCATCCACCAGCTGGCCCCCAGCCTTCACAGAAGCCCTGCGCAACCAACAGCTGGCCCCCAGCCTTCACAGAAGCCCCGCACATCCGCCAGCTGGCCCCCAGCCTTCAGAGACAGCCCCGCGCATCCAACAGCTGTCCCCCAGCCTTCATAGAAGCCCCACGTATCCAACAGCTGGCCCCCAGCCTTCAGAGACAGCACCGCACATCTAACAGCTGTCCCCCAGCCTTCACAGAAGCCCTGCACATCCAACAGCTGGCCCCCAGCCTTCAGAGACAGCCCCGCACATCCACCAGCTG
>NW_024070190.1:13920147-13920439 GCF_014754425.2 Oryx dammah
CAGCACCGCACATCCACCAGCTGGCCCCCAGCCTTCAGAGACAGCCCTGCACATCCAACAGCTGGCCCCCAGCCTTCAGAGACAGCCCCGCGCATCCAACAGCTGGCCCCCAGCCTTCACAGAAGCCCCGCGCATCCAACAGGTGGCCCCCAGCCTCCAGAGACAGCACTGCACATCCACCAGCTGGCCCCCAGCCTTCCGAGACAGCCCCGCACATCCACCAGCTGGCCCCCAGCCTTCACAGAAGCCCCGCGCATCCAACAGCTGGCCCCCAGCCTCCAGAGACAGCACC
>NW_024070190.1:13920449-13952560 GCF_014754425.2 Oryx dammah
CACATCTAACAGCTGGCCCCCAGGCTTCACAGAAGCACCACACATCCACCAGCTGGCCCCCAGCCTTCACAGAAGCCCCGCACATCCACCAGCTGGCCCCCAGCCTTCACAGAAGCCCTGCACATCCACCAGCTGGCCCCCAGCCTCCAGAGGCAGTCATGCTGGGTAGACCAGATGCCCTCTGCCTTCCCAGTTTCTCCCACAAGCACTGGGTCTGCTTTTAAGGTTCCCAAAGATCTGAAAGGAAGCACAGGGGGAAGATGGCCTTGACTGCAGGATTCGCTGCATGTATTTCAGTTCCTGGGACGGTGGGGTCATCTGAGAATGGTTTCTGGCCTCTGACACCAACACCTGATAAGGAAGCCTGAAGATCCGGAGGACGCATCCCTGGTGCAGACGCAGCTTCACAGCCTAGACCCGTGACCATGGAGGAGACCTGGGGAGGCAGGGCCTCTGAGGGCCGAATGTGAAGGGGAGCTCAGGAGGGTCAGCTGTGAAATGCCCAGGGTCCGACCCCAAGGGGAGCCAGGTCACCTGGGGTGGGGGCTGCAAGAGGCCGCAGGAGAACCGGGGAAGTGACAGGATGCAGATGACCGTCACGAGCAGCTCTGAGCAGAAGCTTAGGTAGGCTGGAAAGTAAAGCCGGGGCAGTGAGAGGAGGGGGTAGTGTGGATGCCAGCAGACAAGAAGTGACCACAAGAACAGTGGATGACTAGTGACGCCCGTCCCTGAGACTCGGGAGATGAGGTCTGAGCAGAAGGCAGGGCTGAATCTCAGCCAGGGACACAGGCAGCAGGAACAGGGCTGAGGTGAGGCGTGGAGGGTGACAGACACAGGTGGAGAAAGGGCAGGAGAGCAGGGAGGCTCCTCAGTGCGGCCCCTTTTTCCTCCAGTCATCTAGCATAGGGGAGCTTGGGGCTTAAGGAGATCACAGGGAAGGTGAAAAACAACCGATGCAGAGGAAAAGCAAGAGGGCCAGGAGAGGGGGAGGGTGGCCAGGCACCAGCGAGCTCCCTGCCAGAGGCAAAGGCCACCCATCTACAGGATCTCAATGGGAGAAGAGCTCTGTCCACAGGGCAGCAGGCAGGGCAGGTGGTGGAGAGCCAGGCCGGGGTCCCAGGGTGAGGGCAGCTGAGGAGCAGACAGGGGAAGGCAGGGTTGCGGGCGGCACAGCTGGAGACAGAGCCGCTCACCTCCTGAACAGAAGGGGCCAGAGGGGCATGGGACACCGGCCAGTGGGCAGCTGGGGATGTAAGAGGTAAAAGCCTGGAAGTAGGGGCAGAAGAGAAGCTTGGAAGGCGACTGGCGATGACATCATGAAATCGAGAAGCCAAAGCTGTTGAGTGACTCCTGCGCGGGGACCCTGAGGCTGCCCGGGGTGGGCAAGGAGCTGGGGTGGAAAGCAGGACCTCAGGATAGGGGACCTTGGTAGGGGGGTGAAGGAACAGCCGCAAGGACCCTGGGGAAGAGCAACGGGGAGGAGCTAGGAAGGCACAGAACATCAGACAACATGTTCTTCACCCACTGCAGGTCTGGGGTGTGCACCCAGCTTCCTCAGCAGGTGAGTAAGCCTAGCCAGCAACCCAGCATCAAAACCACAAGTTCGTAGGTGATTTCTACTTGATGTAATAATATTTTTTTTTTTAAGAAATTATTCTCCTGAAGTAGAAAATGACCCAGAAAAAGAAACTGGTGGCTAGTGAAGTAGATAGAAATGAAGAGAACTAAACAAAAAGCAACTATCTTTAACCAGGAAACAAGTTAGGATCCTTTAAGGAGTAGAATTTAAATCTGATTGAGGTATATTTGAAAGGAAAAAATCATTTAAAGAAATAAAGGCAAGTTGTTTGTCAAAAAGTTTTAGAGAACACTCCAACTAGGGTAATAAAAGGGGAAAAGCTGAACTGTTGCTTTTGTATTTGAGGATTCACACAGACAGTTTGTCTTTCCAAACCACAAGTTTGAAGCAAGCATTGAGTACATAATAGTATCTGCAACTTTAGAGATTACACAGATCTATGAAAGCACCCCTCCCAAATGGGAGAGGTTTTCAGCATTAGCACCTACTTCCCAATTCCGTCTTAAGAGTTAGATTTTGACTCGTATCAAATATCCCATGTTTGTGGAGAAAACGCCCCTAGAGCTGTGCGATCCAGGGGGTCACCACTGATCAAAGCGTATAAGGAGGAGACAGATTTCTGTATGGGAAAGAAAAATAGAGTAAGACCTTGACTACCTTTGAGAATGAGTTCAAATGCCAGCCCCACTGCCCTCAGCTCTGGGACCCTGAGCAGGCACCTAGCCTCTTAGTTTCCTCACCTGTAAGTGGGTCCCAGTGTTTACCTTACTCTGTCCTGATGAAGACAGAAAGTACTTTGTGTAGATTATTCTAATTTCACCCTTTATCTAGAGATTAAGATTATAATTCAGGCTGACATACCCATGGCTTCCTTAATAAGGAAAGATTCCCTGATATAAGGGAAACAGAGTAACAGGTCAATACCAGAAGAATCTTATTCAATATTGACCTGAAAGGTACTTTGGTCACATGACTGCTAGAAATGACACTGTTCTTGGGAAAATTTACTTTATTACTAAATAATACATATAAGAAGAAATACAGAGAGGGTCAGTTTTAACTTATAATGCTTTTTATAGTTGTGAATATTTATTGAACTTGTTTATCTAAAAACAAACTTTAATATCAATTTTACCAATAAAAGTTTTATTGATGTTTACACTAGGAAGGTCTCTATGGATTTTAATATTAAAAAGACAATCCAAAATAAGGACTTCATTCTTATAAAGGTATGTGACAGGAATACTATCCTAATTTACTTATGTATTTATGACAGAATTACTCATGGTGCTAATTTAAGGAAAGTGGAGAAATCTAGTACTCTTGCCTGGAAAATCCCATGGACGGAGGAGCCTGGTAGGCTGCAGTCCATGGGGTTGCTAAGAGTCGGACATGACTGAGCGACTTCACTTTCACTTTTCACTGTCATGCATTGGAGAAGGCAATGGCACCCCACTCCAGGGTTCTTGCCTGGAGAATCCCAGGGACGGCGGAGCCTGGTGGGCTGCCGTCTATGGGGTTGCACAGAGTCTCGGACACGACTGAAGCGACTTAGCAGCAGCAGCAGCAGCAATGGTCACCAAATAACTGACTTTCATTTCCCCTCCAAAGTATTGTCATGGTCAAGGTGGTTCTGAAGGTGAATGTTAGTCTTCAAAATACCAAATACTTCTATCAGATTCACAAAGACAGTAAAAACTAAGATTAAATGAAAGTATACTGTGTCTGCAAAATAAGAAAAATTTCACTCTTCTTACGAAGACCAGGGATTCTGACCTGTACACACCCATGGCGGGGCCCATGTCCTTTCCACAGCTCTGCTGCAGCTTCCACACCAGAGAAGAGACATCTAAGTTTGCCATCTACTTCAGTAAGATTACTAATTGGAACAAATTAAGTTCAAATTGAACTGCAGCTGACATTTTTTTGGGAGACTAGGAGGTGCTACTGCTGTAGATGTCTGTCTAACATTCAGGCTCCTCTGTCTGTGGAATTTTCCAGGCAAGAATACTGGGGTGGGTTGTCATCTCCTAACTCAGGGGATCTTCCCAACCCAGGAAGCGAACCTGCATCTCCTTTGTTTCCTGCACTGGCAAGCGGATTCTTTACCCCTGAGCCCCCTGGGAAGCCAGAAACACAGGCTTAAGACAATCATAGCCAGACATTACCTGCCTGTAACTGGTCCAGGGCAGGCACTTGACCTAACTTGGCCCAATGACATAGGAAGGAAGGACTTTATTTCATAAACATGGGAAAGCACTCCTCTTTCCTGTGGATATAAATAAGGAAGGGTACTCAGATTATAAACAGTAGCCGTTTATGACTCAGGAAATGAGGGAAGAGGATAACAGGGTCAGAGGAGAGAGATGCTAAGAATTTAGGTCCCTGCTAACATGACTGTGCTTCTCAATCAAGTGGCCCTGAAACCTCATCTATAGCTATTTGTAAAAACACATTTTCATATCATCCATGCCAATTGCAGTTGGAAACCTACTTGATAAAATGACCATCTACTGAACGGAAATTTTCTTTTAAGCATAATTAAAAAAAAATTTTTTTTTTAATTTTTGGTCATGTAGTCAATTTATAAATAGAAGGTGGTTAAGTAAACATGGATATAAAACCAGGGGAGTACATTTAACAAATACATATTTAATAACTACCAGCTGCCAGGTGTTTTAATATTTGGTGAGCACAGATTCAGGTCACCTGGTGTCTGTGCATTCGGTGTGGAGAGGTCTGCCGGGGCGCCCCAGGTGCCAGGGCAGGGCACCAGGCTCCCTGACGTCCCTGAAGGCCACAGCAAGGCCTGCCTCTGGGCTCTGTAGCTCCAGGCCGCCAGCTGCCCTCCAGCTGTCCTGTTCTCTCCACGCTCAACTGAGCAGGGCCACGTGCTGCCACCCAAGAAGCACCCTCAGCTCCAAGCACTGGGAGCTGATTTCAGATGTGACTGGTGGAGGGAAGTCCATTTACAAAAAGAATGCCAGGGTAACCTCTTTAGGGGATGTCTTAATTCGAGTTGCGTTTATATCACATACAGTGTAAAAAACTGGTAGCCTTCTACCATAAAAGGACCTCCCTGGTGGCTCAGACGGTAAAGCGTCTGTCTACATTGCGGGAGACCCGGGTTCAATCCCTGGGTTGGGAAGATCCCCTGGAGAAGGAAATGGCAACCCACTCCAGTAATATTGCCTGGAAAATCCCATGGACAGAGGAGCCTGGTAGGCTACAGTCTATGGGGCAGCAAAGAGTCAGACATGACTGAGCAACTTCACTTTCCTTTCTACCATAAAGAAAAGAATTAAACTAATCTTCGAATTTGCTTTTCTGTTCACCCTTGCCTTCTATTTCATGTTCTGTAGCGGAGAAGGAAACAGACCACCTACTTAGTATCAAAGCCTTCCCTGCAGGCTGTCCAGGGACTGGTCACAGCATGAGGGACACACACGCAAGCAATCCCCTGCCTTCAAAGAGTCTGTGGTCTGGTCTCAAAAGAGACAAGCTTCGTCACCATTGAGAGTTGACTGAATTGCAAAACAGATCTGCTAAGTCCCCACAGGCAGCAAAAAGTGTTTATTTTATGAGGACAGCTGTCATAACCCATGTAAGCAAGTGAACCAGAGAAACTACTGTAATGAAGTGAGCACATCGCACATAATAATATTGTATATTACAACAAAGAAGGGAGAGATGTTGTGTTTTTAAGTCCTCAGTCTCTTTTCTGGAAGATTAAAAATTCATATTTAAAAACGATAAACCTCCCTCTAAAATACATCTTCCCTCAACTTCCCTGGAGTCAAGTGGTTAAGAATCCACCTGCCAATGCAGGGGACACGGTTTGATTCTTGGTCCAGGAAGATCTCACATGCCAAGGAGCAACTAAGCCTGTGTGCCCCAACGAAGACCCAACAAAGCCAAATAAAGTTAACTAATAAAATAATACTCTCATCATAAATTATTAGTACTTTATAAATGGTGTCCTTCCCTCCGTATCTAAATATTAGCCACTTTTTAAGACTTCTTAAATGCCCAAAGCCTAGCACATAAGAGAAACAGAAAGAGTTATAAGGCCAAGGTCACCAAGTGTCATCACATAAGTAGGTACCATTCTGGGCACAGGGTTGCATCTGGCTGTGGCAGAGCAACCAAGTGTGGTTCCTCCAGGTATCACATCTGTCATCATCAGGGATTTGTTTATTGGACAAATTTCTCTCAATGCAAACTTATTTTTGTTTAGAAAGCTCAGTGGGGATTACCAAGGGAGACAATTTGTAGAGACAGAGTCCTTTGACTTGTGTGCCGTGCTGAAGTCCACTACCCTCTACATCTGTCTTTCTTGATCCATCTCTTAAATGACTGTACCCTGCACATCACTTCAGGTTTTGATTCACAGCTAAAGAGAAGCAAAAGTATTCATCAAACACACAGAAGTCAGTCCATCACCAAGATGAGACTAGCAGGGAAAGCTGTGACATCCAAAGACAAGTGTTACAGGATGCATAGGAATCAAAGGTTTTCCCTCAAACTATTTCCACTGGTGAGTATTCTAATGGTTATTAGAAGTGGGAAAAAAAAATCTATTACATCAGTCTGAGCAATTTCTAGAGGATGGTTTAAGAGAAAAGGAAAAAAACAAAGAAACTTCAGCTTCCTTCTTATTCCAAAAAATATTCAGAGCAAAGATTACCTCCTAGGCAAATGGGGAAAACAAGAGTCTGCAGAATAGCAATGAGTAATCAGCTGGATTTGGGACATAGGCCAGGCCACCCCTAGCCCATCCACATGGAAGAAGTAGGTAGGAAGTTGAAAACAAAGATATTTAGCTTGAAGGACTAATGTGGCTAGAAATATTTAGGAGACTTCAGAGAAAGGCAAGTAACAGGCAAAGACTGGAGTGCCTCACAGTTCAAATGACCATGAAAAACTCTCATAAACTTTTGATTTCTCAAAGACCAATGTTTTCAAAATTCCATGGCCTGGAGGCACCACACAGAATAGTGCCCTGATAATACAATTGTGGTCTTTAGACCAATAGCACCTGCATGGCCAGGGAGCTGGGCAGGTGCAGAAGTGAATATGCAAAACCAGAATTTGCATCTTTAACACACCAGTGGGCTGTGGCACGTGCAGTTGAGAACCAAGGTGGTAGTGTTCCCCAAATTCTGGTCTTTGTTCACCAATTTTCCACGGTGACAAAAATACAAACATTTAAAATGACAAATTCAAAATGGGCCAAAGAACTAAATAGACATTTCTCCAAAGAAGACATACAGATGGCTAACAAACACATGAAAAGATGCTCAACATCACTCATTATTAGAGAAATGCAAATCAAAACCACAATGAGGTACCACTTCACACCAGTCAGAATGTCTGCTATCCAAAAATCTGCAAGCAATAAATGCTGGAGAGGATGTGGAGAGAAGGGAACCCTCCTACACTGTTGGTGGGAATGCAAACTAGTACAGCCACTATGGAGAACAGTGTGGAGATTCCTTAAAAAATTGCAAATAGAACTACCTTATGACCCAGCAATCCCACTGCTGGGCATACACACCGAGGAAACCAGAATTGAAAGAGACACATGTACCCCAATGTTCATCGCAGCACTGTTTATAATAGCCAGGACATGGAAACAACTTAGATGTCCATCGGCAGATGAATGGATAAGAAAGCTGTGGTACATATACACAATGGAGTATTACTCAGCCGTTAAAAAGAATACATTTGAATCAGTTCTGATGAGATGGATGAAACTGGAGCCAATTATACAGAGTGAAGTAAGCCAGAAAGAAAAACACCAGTACAGTATACTAACACATATATATGGAATTTAGAAAGATGGCAATGATGACCCTGTATGCAGGACAGCAAAAAAGACACAGATGTGTATAACGGACTTTTGGACTCAGTGGGAGAGGGAGAGGGTGAGATGACTTGGGAGAATGGTATTGAAACATGTATAATATCATGTAAGAATCGAATTGCCAGTCTATGTCCGATGCAGGATATGGCACGCTTGGGGCTGGTACGCGGGGATGACCCAGAGAGATGTTGTGAGGAGGGGGGTGGGAGGGGGGTTCAGGTTTGGGAACGCATGTACACCCGTGGTGGATTCATGTCAATGTATGGCAAAACCAATAAAGAATTGTAAAGTAAAATAAAAAATAAATAAATTTAAAAAAATAAATAAAAAAAAATAAAACGACAAATTCATCCAGTTTCGGGAAATGTCCTTTATTCTGAGGTCACATGCTTCCTCTGTTGACATTGTTTATATGCCCTAACAAAATACAGTAATGGCAATTAAGTGATCTCCCTAACAACAAGTTATCTCATACTTCACTGGAACCAAGGTGAATTTGAAGACGTATGTCCTGTGCCTAGAATATTCTGCTTACTCCACTTTGCCTTATCAAGACTAAATTTCTCCTTGAATCATATTTTGACTACTATGTATTGGTTTCCTATGGCTGCTATAACAAAATACCACAAACTGGATCGCTTATTTCGTAGTCTTCATAGTTTTAGGCTAGAAGTCCCAAGTCAAGTTGCCCGTCAGCCTCTCTGAGGACTCCAGGGAAGGGCTCCCTCCTTGCCTCTTCCTAGCTTCTGGTGGCTGCTGGCCACTCTTGGTGGTCCTGGGCTTGTAGTTCTTCAAACCACATTCCTTCCTGTGTGAGTCCACATCCAAATTCCTCTCATCTTACAAGAACTCCAATGCATGAGAGCTCACCCTAACCCAACATGACCTCATCTGAACCTAATTACACCTGTAAAGACCCTGTTTCCAAACAAGGTCACATTCACAGGGTGCCTGGGCTTAGGACCTGAACATACCTTTTGGGGGATACAATTCAACCCACAGCAGCATACAATCATACATTTTAAAAAGAAAATATCCTGATAATTCTCAAAATTATATGGTAAATACTGTAATACTTTCAAACTAAAGCACAAAATAAAAATATTAAGAGTACATTGTAATAAAGCTAGTACAGGACCAACAATTTGTGTTCTTGCTTCATAAATTGTCATGGCAGAATGCATAAATTACAGTGTGTATAGAGATTTGGCTTAGGTTTTTTTCCTCATTCTCAAACTGCCCCAGCCCTTAAATCTTTTTTTTTTTTAATTTCTAGTATCTTCTATACCACTTAGACTTTTTAGCTCCTTTCTGAACATCACTGCTTGATATTAATATTTGATTTGTGAGTTTTTGTCTCACAAATCTTGGTATCAGAAATCACCTAAGGCCAATCTGTGATTAGCCAATCCATCTCCTTGGGAAGTCCCAAGCCACATCAACTGGCCAGGCCTTTAAGAATGCTGTGAATCTAACAGTATTTGTGAAGCACTGTTTCAGTTTAGGGATAATCAGCAGGAGCTTTCAGTCAGAAACCGGTATGTTTGAGATTTCAATGTTGTATTGCAATATTATATAAAGTATTACATAAGGTGTGGTATTCATGTGGTTGGTGTTTCTGGAGCAGCAAAATGTTGAACACTAGTCACTGGAAGGTGAAATACTGCCTTAAGAAGCTAAAAGGCATGCAGACACAGCTCATGAACGTATACTCATTAACAGTATACTGGTAAGCAATAGTTCTTCATTTTTCATCATATCCCTGTCAAACTACAGAGATTCCTTTTCCAGAAGAGAGAAAGTGAGCACAGAGTACTAAGGAGTTTAAAGATTAGGAAAACATTCCTTTACCATCTACCTAACAGGCAAACGTCTGAAAGGAGGGAAACTGTTTTCCATCTGGGAAACAATGCTATGCAAATCTACCAATGATAAGTGAAGGTGATAGCTTGGTTTGGGGTGACTTTTATTTTGGGTTAGCACTGTGAAGTGCCACACCTGCACTTGCAAAAACTAATTTTCTATGTGTTTCACTTAATTTCTTCTATTAGAGGGAAGGACTACAATTAGTTAGTAAAAACTAAGAACGTATTTGGAAGCTACCATGAAATAAGAGTAATAAAGGTCAAAGCCTGATGAACAGAATTTGATCAGTTGACCTGTGATGCTCGATGAGCTCTGTCTGAAATGGAGACACCATGTTTTATCAAGGTTATCATTTCATACAAAATATGGTGTCTCCACTTCAGAGGAAATGGCAACCCACTCCAGAATTCTTGCCTGGAGAATCCCATGGACAGAGGAGCCTGGCAGGCTACAGTCCATTGGGTCACAAAGAGTCGGACACGACTGAAGCAATTTAGCATGCACGTTTCACATGAGACAGATGAAACATAAAAGCTCCGTCTTCCAGTCCTCCTCCTAACTCATAACCCCCCTTGGTTTCTTATTTGGACTTTCCACTGCTCCCATGTGCTCCTTCTCCAGGTCAGAGAGGAAAAAAAAGTGTGGGGAAAGGAGACTTGAAAAATAAAGAAAAAGCAAAAGCATAACCAACACTTGCTGGAGAAATGGATTTTTTTTTTTTTTAGGAAATCTGACTATGGTTCTCTACAGAGAGGCAGACCATGTGGATGTGGCAAGTACAGTAGCATTAGAAGCTCTGACAACACTGATCCTTACAAGCCAGGGGTGTGGTTTCGGACTCCCTGAACCTTCTAGGAATAGCTGTCTTGCTCCCAGTGTTACCAAGAACAAGGCAGGTACCAGGCACAGGAGTGGCTGAAGGTGGAGCAAATGCCTGGGTGCTTGAGGGGCCTCAACCACAGTCCTCTTACAGGCATCCTGGATCCCTCAGGGCCTGGGCACTTGTAGACCAGTTAATGCCTCCGTGCCTCAGGTCTGAGTCACATTTCTTTTTCACATACCTTCAGAGACCATATTCCTTCAGAACTCCAGCCTGGGTTTTTTTTTTTTTTTTTAATATTCATTAGTATCATAAGTGGATTAACACTGTATCCCCCAATGGACTATGCTTGCCAAGACCAGAACAGTGCAGTTGGGTACCCTGCAGTGTTGGAAACCACACCAGCCCGTAAAGCCGGTCCACACCTATCTGCTGACAGAAGGGCAGCACGCCAGGGCACACGGAAGAAGACATGACGAATTTGACTAGAGGTAATGGTTTTGAACTCGAGCCCCTCCCTGGGGCTGTAAAATCCAAATCAGACTTAATCTGAGAATGCCCAATCTCAGAGTGACTCCAGACTGGTAAACACTAGTAAACCTTGATACAAAGCAGAGACGTACTCTATTGTTTATTTTTACCACGCAGGACAAAAACACACAGATTATGAATTGGGAAGGCTTTCGTTTATTAAAAAAAAAAAAAAAATGTCTGCTGGCTGCCTTCGGGTGTGAGTGCTACAGAAGAAGCAAAGATCAAGCAGAATAGGCTCTGCTTCCGAGGTGTTTATAGTCTTGCAAAGACACATTTATAAACAGCCATCGTACAACTTGAAAGGTCTTAGAAGGAAGAAATGCCTGTCCATAAGTCCTTGTAATTTCCGTGTAAAGGAAGGAATTTCAAGCAAGGAAAGGTCAAAGTGGAAGAGTCGAAGAACACACTCAACTGCAGGCGTCGTCCCAAGTCCTCACATCCCTCGCTGGGGACAACATCGCAGTCTCTAATGGGCTTCCCTAAACCCTGAACTAACATCAGACCAAGAAACGGAAACCCTACGCGGAGAAGCAGCAAGCAGACCCTCGGAGAAGCAGATCACACAGCCGGGCTACCCTCGGGCGGCCGCGCCCCAGCACTGGGATCCCGGTCCCCACGCCCCCGGCCCCGGCCCGCGCCCCCCGCCCCGTACCGTAGGTCTCGGACATGGCCGTCTGCGACATCTTGGGAGCGGCTCCGCCTCTCGCGGGGCGCCGCTGCGGCTCCGCCGGGCCGGCGGCAGGGAGGCCGGGGAGTCGGCCGCGCCTCGGTGGGGAACGCGAGGGGCAGGGGAGCGGAGGAGGGAGGGGCCCGCGGTCCCCACGGCAACTGCCGGCCCCCAGCTGCTGCGGCCCCGCCGGACTGCGGGCTCCGCGCAGGCGCACGGCCCCGCCCCGCCTGTCCGGACGCGAAGGGGAGGGGAGGGAAGAAGGGGCGGAGGGGCGGGAAGAAGGGGCGGAGGGGCGGGAAGAAGGGGCGGAGGGGAGAGGCGGGAAGGGGCGGAGGGGAGGGGCGGGAAGGGGCGGAGGGGAGGGGCCAAGCCAGGGGCGGGGGCGCGCGGGGCGGCTGGGGCGGGTCTGGCCGAGGAGCGCAGCGGAGCCGGGGCGGGGCGCGCGGGGGCGCGCGGGGGCGGGCGGAGGGGTGCGGGCGGCCCCCGCAGTGGCTGCAAGGGTGGGGAGCCGTCGGCGGTCCGCAGGCCCGGAGGTGACAGGGAGGGGCTGGGGGTGTCCGGGGCTGAGCCATCAGGGTCCGCTCCCTGACAGAGGAGGCTGAGTGCCCGCCTTGGAGAGGCAGGCCGCCCTTTGCCAGGCGGGCAGCCTCCGCAAAGACTTGGTCGTCGTCATCTGGGGCACTCGGCCAACGAAGGACTTCCTCTGAGCTGTAATGATCAACCCGGGTCCGGGCGGTGGCCGCAGGTGTCCGGCGGGAGGCCAGCGCTGCCGGCTGGGAGGCAGGCTGACCTGCCGGGGATGGAGCTTTGACTTCTAACCTGCGGGGCCCTCCCGGTAGGGCTGAGCTGGCGTCTGGGGAAAGCTGACAAAATCTCAGGTTGTACCTGTGCCGAAGAGTCCCTAGAAAACTGTAGTCGTCGCCCCTCTGCACTCCACTTTAGGGGAATGTGGCCTTTGGACAGGAAGCATCTCTCGGCCCTCAGCCGCGGGTGAATTTTCTACGGGTAGGAGTCGTTGGTTGAATATTTTGATGTAAAGAGCGCAGCTGAATTCAGAATCCCCTTCTGTTGTCAATGTAGTGACAAACAGGAAGAGATTTTGGGGGATTTTGCTCCATTGGAGCGTGATCAGGACCACGTGGTATCGTATAAGACACAACCTTGTTCAAAAGACATAGTAGAATCCTGAAGGTATTCCCTGGCTAAGCTCCCAAGTGACTTGGATGGTGAGGGCAATGCCAGAAAATACATTTTATTCAAGTCCATTTGAGTCTGTCCTCCAAACTGGCATCAGTCCTTCCCTACGGTCATTCCTCTCCTCCCCAGCGGCTATCTGGCTCTACATGGTTCCGCTCTCTGATTCTCCTAGAAAATAGATACTCTGCTTCTACATCAAAGAGGAGCCCTCCCCGCGCCCCCTACCCCCTGGGCAATGTGGTTCAGTTCAGTTCAGTTCAGTCACTCAGTCATGTCTGCCTCTTTGCGACCCCATGAATTGCAGCAAGCCAGGCCTCCCTGTCCATCACCAACTCCCGGAGTTCACTCAAACTCACGTCCAGTGAGTCCAGTGAGTCGCTGATGCCATCCAGCCATCTCATCCTCTGTCGTCCCCTTCTCCTCCTCCCCCCAATCCCTCCCAGCATCAAAGTCTTTTCCAAATGAGTCAACTCTTCGCGTGAGGTGGCCAAAGTATTGGAGTTTCAGCTTTAGCATCAGTCCTTCCAAAGAAATCCCAGGGCTGATCTCCTTCAGAATGGATTGGTTGGATCTCCTTGCAGTGCAAGGGACTCTCAAGAGTCTTCTCCAACACCACAGTTCAAAAGCATCAGTTTTTTGGTGCTCAGCTTTCTTCACAGTCCAATTCTCACATCTATACATGACTACTGGAAAAACCATAGCCTTGACTAGATGGACCTTTGTTGGCAAGTAATGTCTCTGCTTTTTAATATGCTATCTCGGTTGGTCATAACATTCCTTCCAAGGAGTAAGTGTCTTTTAATTTCATGGCTGCAGTCACCATCTGCAGTAATTTTGGAGCCCAAGAAAATAAAATCTGACACTGTTTCCCCATCTATTTGCCATGAAGTGATGGGACCAGATGCCATGATCTTAGTTTTCTGCATGTTGAGCTTTAAGCCAACTTTTTCTCTCTCCTCTTTCACTTTCAAGAGACATTTTAGTTCCTCTTCACGTTCTGCCCTAAGGGTGGTGTCATCTGCATATCTGAGGTTATTGATATCTCTCCCAGCAATCTTAATTCCAGCTTGTCCTTCTTCCAGCCCAGTGTTTCGCATGATGTACTCCGCATATAAGTTAAATAAGCAGGGTGACAATATACAGCCTTGACGTACTCCTTTTCCTATTTGGAACCAGTCTGTTGTTCCATGTCCAGTTCTAACTGTTGCTTCCTGCCCTGCATACATGTTTCTCAAGAGGCAATGTGGTAGGAACTGTAATTCTCTAGGATTGTTTTGTATATATCCCTGGTTCAGTGGCTGGAACACAGTTGCTTTCTTCAGGTTAGGTTTGATCTACACTCCTGAGTATAGTAGTTTTACTCTGATTAGAGCTATTTCAGAAGAAAGAGAGTGATCCGTTCTTTACATTTAAACGTTCTTGTCAGGAACTTCTGTAGATGATAAGAAAGAAATCAATGAGTTATTGAAGCTGGACCTGATGAATTGTGAAGCCTGGACAGGGTGATAGAAATAAAAATTAAATGACTATTTAAAAAATGAGAGCAGTTTTCCTTAGAAGACGAATACTTAGTTGGGCCTTCAGGAAAGATTGTTTGTTTTGGAAAAACCACCCAGAGAAGCCATTTTTGTTTTAGTTTGCAAATATAAAGCCAAACATCACAACTGGAAGGGGAAGTACTCTAGAACTGAGGTTTGAAGGAGCCAGGCTTACTTCAATAATAATATGAAAGGTGATTGCATCTCAGCAACCTTTGAATCTTCGAGAGAAAATACGTTTCTCCTAAGTGTCCTTGGAGACTGCTTTGATTCTGAGGTACTGATGATTGTGTGTAAGGGAAACTTACCACAAAATTAATTTGTGTTTCCTTCAGCTATTTTCTCCTTTCTCCTCACGGAAGGCTTCCATAAGCCAAGGCACACTGCAGATACTTCTGAAGGAAATGAAAGGAGAAGGATTTCTTCCAAAATAGATACTGCCTCCTCCTCAGGTCAGTGGACACTTTCCTTTTTGTTCCCTGACATGCCTCACATTTAACAAGCAATTAGGAGCTTTGGAGACTGCCAGGCTCCCAAAAAGTCCTGTTCCCCAGGATTGGCAGAATCCCACATGGGGGGGTGGGGAACAGTGGAACAGATGGGCTCCTAGGCACAGGGCTGGTCCTGGAACAGTGGCCTAGTCCCCTGGAGGGGACCTCAGAAAGATCTAGGAATGAGAATCCTGCATGACCCTGACATTTTGGGGAGCGGTGACACTGGGAACAAAAGGGCATGGCGTCTTGGCAGTGCCAGGCTTGGCGGAAGGCTCTGGTCACAGTCTGTGGTAACTAGAGCCGAAGAGCAGGAGCCAACTTGTGTTTGAGTGTTTGGGGACTCAGAAGTATCTGGATACTGTGAGAAGGTGCCAAGTTCTGCACAGGTTGGTAGAGTCTTGAAAAGGTCCCTTAGTTAAACACTCAGGCTGGTGACCCCTGTGACATATAACTCATCTTTTTAAGGTGGAGGAGCCCGCAGAAGCTGCTGGGCTGGTTTGCCTTCTAGGGCCAAACAGGGCTACCTCTGTAATGGGATATGAGTGGTGTCGGGGCGTATTCAGTCAGCATGGGCTAAGCCAGCGATAGTAACAGAGAGGCCCCAACACGTCTCTGAAGGCCATCTCGCCCTCAGCCTGCCTGCCCCGCTCCCTCGTCCTGGCAGAGACTCGGCTCTGCAAGCTCTCCCACCTTCTCTGGGGCAGAAGAAGGACATGGCGCCACGTGATTAGCTTGTGAGGACCAACGGGGAGCTGACAGAATCACTTTCATTGACATATTACAGGCCAAAGCAAGTGCTGTGGTTACAGCTCAGGCGGAGAGCACCATGTCATTCTTGCTCCAGGAAGAGAGAAGAGGGTTGTGGAGAGGCGTTTCCCTGCCCTCCCCTGCCACTGCCATCACTGGGAGCTCTCACCTGTGCAGGCAGCTCATTCTGCTTTTATTTTGAACAAGTGCACTGAAGTATAGCTGACATTTAAACTACGCACTTCAATAATTTTTGGTATCTGTGTATATCTGTTACTGTTACTTGGATGTCCCTGCTTCCAAGCCTTTAAGTTGGACAGAGGCATTTTTTAATGATTCTGTTTCATTTGCTTTTTGCTTATCAGGAGTAAGTACTTGTGAGGTTATGTTCATGGTTGTTTTAGGGTCTTTCGTGGTTGTTTAGTGGTTGTTTTAGGTCTTGGGGCTTCCCTGGTGGCTCGGATGAAGAATCTGCCTGCAGGGCAGGAGCCCTGGGTTCGATCCCTGGGTCGGGAAGATCCCCTGGAGAGGGGAATGGCTACCCACTCCAGTATTCTTGCCTGGAGAATCCCATGGACAGAGGAGCTTGGTGGGCTACAGTCCATAGGGTCACCAAGAGGCAGGCATGACTGAGCAGCAATCACTTCACTTCACTTGGGGCTTCACTGGTAGCTTGATGTTAAAGAGTCTGCCTGCCAGTGCAGGAGGCAGAGGTTCAGGCCCAGGTCTGGGAGGATCCCGCGTGCCGAGGAGCAGCTGGGCCTGTGTGCCGCGACTATTGCGCTTGTGCTCTAGAGCTCGGGAGCCACAGCTACCGAGGCCAGAGCACCCTAAAGCCCTTGCTCTGCAACAGGAGAGGCCACCTCACTGAGCAGCCCTCACACCGCTGCTGGAGAGTAGCCCCTGCTTGCTGCAACTAGAGAAAAAGCCCGTGTAGCAACGAAAACCCAGCGCAGCCAAAAATAACATAAACAGAAAATTTTCTGAAAAGAAGAATTTTATAGTAAATTCTTTACCTCATCACTGTCCACTTTCCACTCCCAGCAGCTCACCCCTATCTTCTCCACCCACTGTGCGGTACATCTTCTATCCTCACGTTTCTTATACACTCCACACATGTTGTTACTATTTTTGCTTTAAGCAGCCAGTTTACTCTCTTTTTAAAACTGTGATAAAGTTCCTCTCATGAAATTGATCATCTCAACCATCTGACTTGAAGAGCACAGTTCAGTCATTCAGGCCCTCTGTGACTGTGGGGGATTGGTCTCAGCAGCCCCTGTGGATATCCAAATCCATGGATGCTCAACTCCGTTGGATAAAATGATGTGGTGCAGTTGGTCCTCTGTTTTGGTGGTTCCACAGCCGCAGATTCAACCAACCACAGAGGAGAATTTCAATCAGTGGTTGTGAAATTTCAATCTGTGGATGTGAAACCCATGCCTATGGGGGGTCCACTGTATATTTATTGAAAAAATCCATATATAAGTAGATCCATGCAGTTCAAACCTGCAGTGTTCAAGGGTCACCTCTATTTACAGTGTTTAGCCATCACACCCTCCATTCACAAAATTCTTTCCATCTTGCAAAAATGTAACTGCACCCATTAAACACTGACTCCCCTTCCCCTCAGGCCCTGCCCCAGACAACGACCTTTCCATTTCTCTGTCTACAAATTTAACTGCGTCCTGCGAATGCAATCACACATTTGTCATTTTGTGACTGGCTTATTTCACTGAACATCACGTCTTCCAGGCTCATCCATGTTGTAGCACATGTCAGAATCTCCTGCCTATATATTCCACTGTATGTCTCACCACATTTTCCAGCAAATTCCTTATTCAACAATAAAAGCAAGCATTTCATACTGAGCCCATAGGTAGCATATCTAGGATTCCCCAGTCCCTAGTGAGAATGCAGGTCTCCACTGCTGTGATTCCCCTTTTGCTTGCAGGACTTTCCCAGTGGCTCTTGAAGCACAGATCTGCTGGTGATGAATTCTTTCAGCTTATGTATATCTAAAACCGTCTTTATTTCATCTCTGTTTTTGAATATTTTTGATACATTTTTATTTCTAAATTAATGTGTTTTTCCCCCTATTAAAATGTTCTCTCGCTTATGTTGTTTCTGGTCAGAAGTCTGCTGCCACTCTTCTCTTTATACCTTTGTAGGCAAGGTGTCTTTTATCTCTGCCAGTACTTAAGATTTTATCTTCATTTCTGGTTTAAGCACTTTGATTATGATGTGCTGCAATGTGCTTTGGTGTGGTTTTCTTCATGGATTTTCTCCTCCAGTTTCATTAAACTTATTTAGGTATGTGTGTGTATGAGTTTCTAGTTTTTATCAGATTTGGAAGTTTTTCAGCCATTATTTCTTCAGATATTCTTTCTTCCCCTCCCCTTCTTCTGCACTGATGACTTAGACCACATATATATTTGAATTTGTTCCAGTTAATGGCTACTCTGTTCATTTCTGGCCAGTCTTTCTTTCTGTGTTTCATTTTGGGTAATTTTTGTTGCCCTGTCTTTAAAGTCACTAATTTTTCTTGCAGTGTTTCATCTGCTGTCAGTCCCATCCAGGGTATTTTCTATTTCAGACATTGTAGTTTCATCTCTGGAAGTGGATCTTGGGTGTGTGCCTACCACGTTCAGCACTTGGCCTCTTATCCTCACTCACTCCATCACCAGTTGATCTCATCTGGTCGCAGGGCTTTAAATATCTTGCCAAGTTGACCCTTCCAGATCTTCCTCTTGCCTTCTGTATACAATCACTTACTTGATATCTCTCACTTAAACAAGTATGAGGTTTCTTAATACCCACAAAATAAAACCCAAACACCAAAGTTCCCAACAAACCCATGCCCTCTGTGGGCTTTCCTGTCTCAGCGCATGGCAGTTTGCTCAGGACAAACCCTTGCAGCCCTCGACTCCACTGTCCACTTGTGCCTGCATTTGACCCTCAGTGAGTCTCCTGGGCTCCACCTTTATCATCTTTGCTGCCCCTCCCCATGTGCCCTCTGCTCCTTACTGGCCTCTCTGCATCTCTCCTGACCTCCCTGCCTTCTACTTTCTATACGCTGCTGGAGCAAGCCTATTAAAACATAGAGATGCTTTTGAACCGTGGTGTTGGAGAAGACTCTTGAGAGTCCCTTGGACTGCAAGGAGATCCAACCAGTCCATTCTGAAGGAGATCAGTCCTGGGTGTTCTTTGGAAGGAATGATGCTAAAGCTGAAACTCCAGTACTTTGGCCACCTCATGAGAAGAGTTGACTCATTGGAAAAGACTCTGATGCTGGGAGGGATTGGGGACAGGAGGAGAAGGGGATGACAGAGGATGAGATGGCTGGATGGCATCACGGACTCAATGGACGTGAGTCTGAGTGAACTCCGGAAGTTGGTGATGGACAGGAAGGCGTGGGGTGCTGCGATTCATGGGGTTGCAAAGAGTCGGACACGACTGAGTAACTGAACTGAAGCAAAACATATAGCTTATTAAAAAGCAGAGACATTACTTTGCCAACAAAGGTCCGTCTAGTCAAAGCTATGGTTTTCCCAATAGTCATATAAGGATATGAGAGTTGGACCATAAAGAAAGCTGAGCACTGAAGAATTGATATTTTTGAACTTTGGTGTTGGAGAAGACTCTTGAGAGTCCCTTGGACTGCAAGGAGAGCCAACCAGTCCATCTTAAAGTAGATCAGTCCTGAGCGTTCATTGGAAGGACTGATGCTGAAGCTGAAACTCCAATACTTTGGCCACCTGATGTGAAGAGTTGACTCATTTGAAAAGACCCTGATGCTGGGAAAGATTGAAGGCAGGAGAAGAAGGGGATGACAGAGGATGGGATGGTTGGATGGCATCACCGACTCAATGCACATGAGTTTGAGTAAACTCTGGCAATTCATCATGGACAGGGAGGCCTGGTGTGCTGCAGTCCATGGGGTTGCAAAGAGTCGGACAAGCCTGAGTGACTGAACTGAACTGAAGCAAAACATAAAGAACAATCCTTTAGAGCAGCTGATAATGGTGGGGTTGAGGGCGTGATCATGCTCTACTCAGAACCCTTCCTCTCATCACTTGCCAGGGCTCTGTCTGTCTCTCCTCTGATGCTCTCCTCCCATCCCCATCCCCACAAGTAGTCTCTTGGGTCTGATCACACAGACCTTCTTGTCGTGTCTTGAACGCACTAGGCATTCTCTGGCCTCAGGGCCTTTGCATGTATTCTTTCCTCTGCCTGGAATGCTCTTGTCCTGGACACCTCCATGCTTATACCTCCAGAACCTTCATGTTTTCTGCTTATATGTCACCTCACTTTCAGGCCCTCACTTTCCCCTCCTACTTTGCCCCCCACCCCACAACCGCAGCAGCTACCCTGTGCATGAATTATTAGGACTAAAATATTGTCTGCTGTCCTCTAGGCTGTAAGCTCTGTAAAGGAAGGGGATGTATTCATCTTATTTCCTGTTCTGTCCTCATACCTAAAATAGTACTGGTCACATAGCTTCAATAATTAAAAAGCTGTTGAATGAGGAATGACTGGAATAAAACTCAGAAGCTCTTTATTAATTTGGATTAATTTAATATAATGAACTTAATTTTAAACTTGTTGATTTATGGGAAATTTAAAAGTGCTTTATATGCCACCATGTAACTATGGAAAGATTGCAAGAAAGCCATTTGAAAGTATCATCTAATACTATTTATTGAGGACTTAAGCATCAGATGTAGTGTTAAGTGCTTTACATGTATTATAAAGCCCAGTCCTCACAACAAATTCATAAGGTAGGTATCATTGCATTTTGCAGGTCAGGAATTAAAGGTCCGAATGGATATATATTTTGCCTCAGTTCTCACTGCCAGTATGTAGCAATGTTGGGATTTTTCTTGAAAGCCAAACTAAACTAGACATGTCTTCCTTTTATCTATAATCTGGGTAAGAGGGAAAAATGCAGTATAAAAGCAATCAAAAACACAGAAGCATGACTTGAAAAGGCGTTAAATTGTTTCAAGTAGGGGAACCTGAGAAAACAATGCCCTGTGTGGGGGCTGTCTGTCTCTTCCCTTGACCCCCACAGCACCGGCCCGGGTAGCTCTTGTCACCCTCCTTTACAGCCAAGGATGTGACAATCCAGGTTTGCTTGGGCACCACCATGTTGAATGTATGGAGATGTGAGAGGGAGAGAGTTTATGGGAGCACTTCTGGTTGTGAGACAGAATAGACACTGAAGACCGAGCTCAAGGCTTGGGACTTCCTTTAAAAGCACACAGACTTGTTGACCTGACCAGGATATACGGCAAATGCTGTATATGAGTACACAGTGGACAGTGTTCAGTTGAGGATGGAGCTGTGGGTACAATTCAGTGACACAGTCATTCCCAACCTTCATCTTTTAGTTTGAAACTTACCAGTGAACCTTCCATTAGTTCTAATGGTAGCGCTTCTCTGCTTATTTCTGTATTTAATAACACTTATAGTCAGGGATTATTCATGAATTCTTTTATTTTTTTTTTCAGAAGAAGATTTTCTGGTTCCTCTTTTTATTGTATTTTCTGTATCAGATTAACTATCTGCCTAATACTACAAAACTTGTTTTTCTTTCCATTTTTCTGATTAAAATACCATGGAATTATACTTATTCTATTTTTCTATTTCTTTTCTGTGTGTGTGTTTGTGTGTGTGTGTGTGTGTGTGTTAAGGGCTTCCCTGGTGGCGCTAGCAGTAAAGAACCTGCTTGCCAATGCAGGAGAGATAAGAGATACAGGTTCCATCCCTCGGTCAAGAAGATCCCCTGGAAGAAGGCATAGCAGCCTACTCCGGTAACCTTGCCTGGAGAATCCTGCAGACAGAGAAGCCTCGGACGCTATAGTCCATAGGGTCGCAAAGAGTCAGAAACACCTGAAGCGACTTAGCACGAGTACATGTGTGTGTTAGTCGCCCAGATGTGTTCGACTCTTTGTGACCGTATAGACGATACTGGAGTGGGTTGCCATTTTCCTCTCCAGGAGATCTTCCCGACCAAGGGATAGAACCCACGTCTCCTGCATTGCAGGCAGATTCTTTACTGTGTGAGCCACCAGGGAAGCCCCCTTCTTTCTATACTATGTTTCAAATCAAATGGCCTATTGTTAGCCTGATTTCTTCCTTAAAAGATGGTTTGCAAAACTAAGTGTTCTTTAAAATTTTTTTTGTTTTGTTGTTATTTTGGATCCTCTCCCCAGTCACCACCAAACTAATTTTACCTGAATTTTCTTTTTTGGACTGATTTATTTTTACTTTAATCAGCTTGGTGTGCATGTGTGGTAAGTCACTTCAGTCATGTCCAACTCTTTGCAACTCCATGGACTATAGGCCGCCAGGTTCATTTGTCCAAGGGATTCTCCAGGCAGAAATACTGCAGTGGGTTGCCATGCCCTCCTTCAGGGGATCTTCCCGACCCAGAGACTGAACCTGTGGCTCTTATGTCTCCTGCATTGGCCGGTGGGTTCTTTACCACTAGCATCACCCGGGAGGCTGTTATCAGCTTTCTTGTTGTTCATTGACCAGTTGTGTTGACTCTTTATAACCCCAGGGACTGAAGCACACCAGGCCCCCCTGTCCCTCACCATCTCCTGAAGTTTTCTCAAATGCATGTCCATTGCATCAGTGATGCCATCCAGCCATCTCATCCACTGTCTTTCTCTTTTCCTTCTGCCCTCCATCTTTCCCAGCATCAGGGACTTTTCCAATAAGTTGCCTGTTTGCATCAGGCGACCAAAATACTGGAGCTTCATCTTCAGCATCAGCTTTATTCAGGTCATAGTCACTGTCGTTTAGTTGCTAAGTCATGTCCAACTCTTTACAACTCTATGGACTGTAGCCCACCAGGCTCCTGTGTCCATGGGATTTTTCAGGCAAGATTACTGGAGTGGGTTGCTATTTCCTTCTCCAATAATCAGCTTTACTGAGGTATAATTTATATGCAACAAAATACACCAGTTTTATATACAATTCAATGAGTCTTGACAAATTTTATACAGTCGTATAACAACCAAGGGAACATTTCATGCAAAGATGAGCACAATAAAGGACAGAAGTGGTATGGACCTAGTAGAAAAAGATATTAAAAAGAGATGGTAACAATACAGAGAAGAACTGTACAAAAAAGATCTTCATGACCCAGATAACCATGATGGTGTGATCACTCACCTAGAGCCAGACATCCTGGAATGCCAAGTCAAGTGGGCCTTACACAGTGTCACTATGAACAAAGCTAGTGGAAGGGATGGAATTCTAGTTGAGCTATTTCAAATCCTGAAAGATGATGCTGTGAAAGTGCTGCACGCAATATGCCAGCAAATTTGGAAAACTCAGCAGTGGCCACAGGACTGGAAAAGGTCAGTTTTCATTCCAGTCCCAAAGAAAGGCAATGCCAAAGAATGCTCAAACTACTGCACAATTGCACTCATCTCACATGCTAGTAAAGTAATGCTCAAAATTCTCCAAGCCAGGCTTCAACAGTACATGAACTGTGAACTTCCTGATGTTCAAGCTGGTTTTAGAAAAGGCAGAGGAACCAGAGATCAAATTGCCAACATCCGCTGGATCATGGAAAAAGCAAGAGAGTTCCAGAAAAACATCTATTTCTGCTTTATTGACTACACCAAAGCCTTTGACTGTGTGGATCAAAACAAACTGGAAAATTCTGAAAGAGATGGGAATACCAGACCACCTGACCTCCTCCTGAGAAATCTGTATGCAGGTCAAGAAGCAACAGTTAGAACAGGTCATGGAACAACAGACTGGTTCCAAATCAGGAAAGGACTATGTCAAGGGTGTCTATTGTCACCCTGCTTATTTAACTTATATGCAGAGTACATCATGTGAAATGCCAGGCTGGATGAAGCACAAGCTGGAATCAAGATTGCCAGGAGAAATATCAATAACCTTAGATATGCAGATGACACCACCCTTATGGCAGAAAGTGAAGAACTAAAGAGCCTCTTGATGAAAGCAAAAGAGGAGAGTGAAAAAGTTGGCTTAAAGCTCAACATTCAGAAAACTAAGATCATGGCATCTGGTCCCATCACATCATGGCAAACAGATGGGGAAACAATGGAAACAGTGAGAGACTTTATTTTGGGGGGCTCCAAAATCACTCCAGATGGTGACTGCAGCCATGAAATTAAAAGAAGCTTGATCTCTGGAAGAAAAGCTATGACCAACCTAGACAGCATATTAAGAAGCAGAGACATTACTTTACCAACAAGGTCCATCTAGTCAAAGCTATGGGTTTTCCAGTAGTCATGTGTGGATGTGAGAGTTGGACTATAAAGAAAGCTGAGTGATGAAGTATTGATGCTTTTGAACTGTGGTGTTGGAGAAGACTCTTGAGAGTCCCATGGACTGCAAGGAGATCCAACCTGTCCATCCTAAAGGAAATCAATCCTGAATATTCATTGGAAGGACTGATGCTGAAGCTGAAATTCCAATAATTTGGCCTACTGATGGGAAGAGCCGACTCATTTGAAAAGATCCTGATGCTGGGAAAGATTGAAGGTAGGAGGAGAAGGGGACAACAGAGGATGAGATGGTTGGATGGCATCACTGATGTGATGGGCATGAGTTTGAGTAGGCTCCAGGGGTTGGTGATGGACAGGGAAGCCATGGGGTCCACTGGGTCACAAAGAGTCAGACACGACCGAGCGACTGAACTGGGCTAAACTTAACTGAACAACCAACAGCAACCATCATGATATAGAATCTTTATGCCACCCTAAAAGCTCTTTCATGCTTTTTCCCAGTCCGCTCTAGGCTGATTTTTAAGAAATTCTGGTATAAGATTACTGGCTTTCCTATGGGAAAATAGAATTTGTTCTGTGAAATTGCAGAGCAGGCAGGGCAGACTTCCCACTGTGAGGACACCTGCCTTATCTTCCATCTGCAGCCTGCCCTCCCTCCTCCAAACTCGGAATTTTCTGTTGGTCTCCACATCTATTTATTTGGACCCAAACTGTGCCAAATACCACCTCTATTCCTCTATGAATTTTCCAGGGCTGTTGTGACAAAGTATTAATTCCATAGACTCGGAGGCTTAAATAAATAGCAGGCGTTTATTGTCCCCCAGTCTTGGCAGCAACACGACCCGGATCAAGGTGTGGGCAGGGGTGGCCCCCTTTGAGGCTGTGCAGGGGGGTGTGTTCCCGCTGCTCTCAGCTTCTGGTGGTCATTGACACCCCCCATCTTCATTTTCACATGGTCTGCTCCCTGTGTGTGTCTCTGTGTCCAAATTTTCCCTTTCTTTAAGGACGCCAGTCACACTGAATTAAACCTACCGCATGTGTGTAAGTTACTTCAGTCATGTTTGATTCTTTGAGACCCCATAGGCTACAGTCCGACAGGCTCCTCTGTCTATGGGATTCTCCAGGCAATAGTGCTGGCGTCGTTTGCCATGCCCTTTCCAGGGGGTCTTCCCAACCCAGCGACTGAACCCACATCTCTTAGGTCTCCTGCATTGGTGGGCGGGTTCTTTACCGCTAGCACTACCTGGGGCCTACCCCAATGACCTCAACGAATTACATCTGCAACAAACCCGACCCTAAATAAAAGTTCACTTTCTGAGGAACTAGGGGTTAGGACTTCAACATATGGGTGTGGGGGTGGGGACACAATTCAACCCATCAGTAAGACTTTTCATCACCCAAATGCCGCACAAGGGTACACAGTATATAGGTCCCACTGTCTTCTCAGAGGTGAAGACCAGGCTTCTGCAGAGTCTGCAACTGTAAACACTTAGGAGACTGGCAGGCACAGACTCTGGATCCCAACTCCAGGGGCTCTGGTTCACTGGTCCTGCCTCAGGGCCCACGGATCCGTATATTTTTAACCAACCTCTCAGTTTTCTGATACAGGTGGTCCCCACACATGAGGAATCCTGGTGTGGGCCAGGTGGGGGTGGGCTTCCTTACTGAAGGACTTGGGCCCTGGCTGCCTGAGGGACACGCAAGGGAGGGGGCAGAGGCTAAGTAGAGTATTTAAATGCAGTGGGTGTCGGGGCTACCATGTGTGGAAGTGAGGATGTCCTGCTGGGAGGTAGTCCTCTGGTTAGAAGTACAGAAGAGTTGAAAATACACCGTGGGCTAAAGTGCAAGCTATCCATTTTGGGGGCTGCTCTCTCCCCTTCAAGACCGCTCCCCCCACTTCCCAGTCGGCAGAGCTCTCCAGGGCTGCAACCACGCCATGTCAGCCATCAAAGGTGGGGAGACGCAGTGTGTGTGCAGGGGCCCCTCCTCACTCTCTCACCATTCTCAGGAGGCTCTTCAAACTCAGGACTTTCCCTGATCCCCTTTGCTGAGATGGTCCATTTCCGTTCTTACAGCCCAATTTGTTCAGTTTCTCTCTTTCTTTTAGTTTCCTGAGTCCGTAATTGAGCGATGGCTCAGTGTCATTGGGCCAGGAGTCTGAAGCCTTGGACCCAGGAGTGTCTGAGGACCCACTGAACCACTGTTGTGCTCCCTTTCCCCCTCTCTAGCACCTGCCCTGGATCCAGGCACTTTTTAGATGCCCCCGAATATGTGTGGGATCAGTGGCTGGATCAGTGGAAGCTGGTACCACCTGTGTGAGAACAGGAATGATGGCCATAGAGATTATGTGAATGTGTTAGCCACTCAGTCCTGTCTGACTCTTCGTTATCCCCAAGGGCTGTAGCCTGCCAGGCTCCTCTGTCCATGGAATTTTCCTAGTAAGGATACTGCAATGGGTAGCCATTTCCTTCTCCAGGGAATCTTCTCAACCCAGGGACTGAACCCGGGTCTCTTGCATTGCAAGTGAATTCTTTGCCGTCTGAGCCCCCAGGGAGGCCCATGTAGACCATGACAAGTCTTTAAACCATCCCAGGGGAGCCCCCAGTCTGTGCCAAGGCTGCAAGCCAGCACCCCCTGGATGAGTGAACCACTCTGAGCTGGGACTCAGGGACAGTTGTTCTGAGGCTGTTTTTGTGGGTTTTCCTGCTGCCCCTTTTTGCTCAGCACACTGAATGTGAGTAACGAGGGGCCTTTCTTCACTACTGACCCTCAGGGACTGGAGATTTTTTTTTGTTGGAGATGTAGTCTGGGGAACTTGAGGGCTTTTTGGGACCTGATGTGCTGTGGGTTTGGGGGTGAGTCTGTGGGACATGAGGAAAGAGAGGGGTAAGGGGGCGGGTGGGGGAGGAAGCGGTGGCCAGAGAAGACTTCTCTTCTTGGGCAGCTTCTCTGAGAGCTGAAATTCCCTTAGTGAGATAGGAGCTTGAGCCAGTCCCAAAGGGATGACCATCCTGCTCCTCCACGTACTTTTGTATTCACTTGAATCTCAGGGTCAGTGGGAGCTCCTGGCCCTTCTAACTGAGCTCATCCCAAGGGGGTGCCCTGAATAAATACCAAGGAGACACCCTCTTCCTGAAAGTTGAGAACAGTGAGTTTTAAAGCTGCTCAGAAACCTGTAATTGGAAAACCAATAAATCCTTGAATCTCTCTGGACTATCAAATGGGAAGATCCTAATTTAAGAAATAAAATTAAAAAACAATTCATGAAGGAATTTAATAAACCAACACATATTTTAGTTATTGTCTGGTCAAGTGGTGCCCCCTCGTGGCTATTTGTGAATTCTCCCAGGCTTCACTTGGGGACAAGGAGAATCCCAAGAATCCCCAGCTTAGGTCCAGTTCAGTGACTGTCTGTAGACTGTCTACCAGGCAAGAAAATAACTATGAAGGTTTTACGGGTTAATTTGTGTCCCCACAAAAGATACGATGAAAACCTAAGCCCTGGTGCCTGTGAATGGGACTTTATTTGAACACAGGGTCTTTGCAGGTATAGTTAAGATGTAGTTAAGAAGTGAGATCAGGTCTTTAGGGTGGACCCTTACTCCAGTAACAGTGGTGTCCTTATAAGAAGGCTAGCGAGACACAGCATAAAGTGAAGTCACGTGGGGATGGTGGCAGAGGTCAGATGGTGCAGTCACAAGCCAGCGGACTTGTGGGTAAGACTGCCATCAACACTAGCATCTTGGGAGAGTGAAGTACATCTTCCCTCAGAGCTTCCAGGAGGACTTTGCTGACGCCTTGAGTTTGGACTTCCAGCCTCTGGATCTGTGAGTGAATACATTTCTACTCTTTTGAGCCATTCTGTTCATGCTACTTTGTTTTGGCAGCCCCAGCAAACTAATACAGAGAGAGGCTGGGCTTTGAATTAGAAGACCTGGTTTGAATTCCTGTTACCACTCACTACCTCTGTGACCTTGGACAAATCCTTTCCGTTCCCCAGAGCCTCAAGTTTTTGAACTACAAAATGGGGAAATGCAAGTGTCTCCCTTACTCTAAGTTTCCTGTGAGGATGAAGCGTGACCATGCAATCTGTAAGCTTTAGAGTGTGGGGCAAATGCTATATTGTTATGGAAAGGGAGCTGGGAGGTCGTGCAGTGCAGAGTCTGAGAGTCAGGCTCTGATGTCCGTTTGCCTTGGTCCATGCGCAAAAATATTATAAAGATGGGATTCATAAAGTGGGTCAAAGCAGTGATGCCCAGGAATGGAGTTGGAGGAAGTTAAAGGACCTGTCATTTATTGCACTGTGACAAATTACACCAAAACTAGCGTCTTAATACAGTAAGTGTGTTGCTGCACACAGATTCTGTGACTCGGGAATCTGGAGCACTTTAACTAGACAGTTCTGGTTTGGGGTCTCCTGAGAGGCTGCAGCATCTGAAGTTCAGACTGGGGTTGTTGATACCAGGGCGGCTCCCTCACGTGACTGCTGATGGGAAGCCTCAGGCCCTTACTACGTGGTCCCTGTAGGTCCGAGTGAGTGTTTTCCTGACTTGGCACCTCCTCATATCTCTCACCACCCCTGTCTGCTTACCTCACCACCTTATTCCCTTCCCAGTGGTTCTGACCTTAACAGGGATGCAGACTCACTGAGATCTAAAGAGACCTAAGGACACTCCAGTGAAGCCCATGTATCCACAACACAGAATGTCCCAGAGAGAGTTTTGGGAGGCTCCAAGGTCCACAGAAAGCTCTGTGAAACACAAATCTAACTGGGTAACTTCCTGTTTAAAATTCTTCCACGACTCCCAGTCCCCCAGAATGAAAACTCCCTCATGGCCCAATCTGATTGCCACTTACTTTTATTAATATCAACAACAATGCTAACACCATACTCAGTGTCTTCTGTGTGGTGGGGGCTTTTCATACTCTCTCTCATCCTTCCCTGGTGGCTCAGACGGTAAAGCGTCTGTCTACAATGCGGGAGACCTGGGTCTGATCCCTGGGTCGGGAAGATCCGCTGGAGAAGGAAATGGCAATCCACTCCAGTACTATTGCCTGGAAAATCCCATGGACAGAGGAGCCTGGTAGGCTACAGTCCACAGGGTCGCAAAGAGTCGGACACGACTGAGCGACGTTCCTTCCTTCCTCATCCTTCAAAGACCGCTGCAAGAACTGAGTTTTACTATTCCTGTTTTGGAGACAAGGAAAATGTTAGAGCTGAGATATGGCTTGTCCAAGACCATATCTTGGAAAGAAGCCAATTTGGGTTGTATTGTCCATTAAAAACAAACATCTGAGTTAAGGAGGCAGAAACGAAGGTGGGCTCCTCTGACTGACTCTCGTTCTGTGTTGACAGTGCCCTTTGCTGCAGGTTGCAGAGTCTGGGTCGCAGACATTCACTCTATGCCTCTCAGTTCCGGGTCTGTTCTGTTCCTAGGGCTGCAGCAGCGCACAAGCCATGGTCCTGCCCCCTGCAGGACATGAGGGAAATAACAAGGCAGTACAGAATGTGTCCTCTCTGGGAGAGGAGGGGTAGTTCCATATGCTGGGGTCGGGGACTGTTGCCACCGTCCTCCAAGATGATAGAGGCTTGTGGTGCATGGGCAGTGAAGTAATGGGAAGTAGATGGGTTCTGTATGTATTTTGAAGGTAAAATCAGCTAAATCTGCTGATAGATTAGACGTGAGAAGTGAGCAAACAGTGTGTCTCCAGGCACTGGCCTGAGCCATGGGGTAATCAACATTTCTAATATCCGAGAAAGAGAAGCAGCTGGCTGGGGAGGTGGGGGAGAAGAGAGCAGGACTAGGGGTTTCAGCGATCAATCACTGAGTGACAGACCGTCCCAAACTCAGTTCTGCTCACAAGCCTGCTGTGAGGGCAGAACTCAGTGGGGACCTGGTGGGTGAGACGGCTCACACGCTGGCTGGGCCGGCTGAGGCTCCGGGCACGCCTGCTGTTGACCCTGGCTGTTGGCCATACCCCCCACACCTAGCCTTTCTGTACCAGTGTTCGGTCCCTCCCTGCCTGGGGGCCAGGCTCCAAGAGTGAGACTCAGACAAGGTGAAAGGGTGTGGCATTTTATGCCCCAGCCCTAGAAGTCCCTTGGCTCATTTCTACTATCCTCTATTGCTTGAGGGAGTCATAGAGGTCTGCCAAGCTCAAGGGCAGGGATCATGGACCCTCGATCTCCATGGGGGGGGGGGGGCTGTCAGTATCACATTCTAGAGGAGCATATGGGATGGTGGATATCCTGTTGCCCTCTTTGGGAAATACATTCTGCCACAGGAGGGATGCAGAGATCAAGATCTGTCAAATGTGAGCTGGGATGCTGTGTAGGCAGGTGGATGCAGCAATCAAAAGAGGTCAGAGTCAGAGAAATAAAATGTGGAGGCTGCGGTATACAGCTGGTATCACAGCTATCTGGGATGAGTGGAAAGGAAGGGGGTTACGAAGCCTGGCATTACTTACTGTGCCTTGAATGCATATATTCTCAGCATCGTGGGAAACAGTTTGTGGAGACTGTGCAGCTGGACTCGCTGCTGATATTAATGTGGGTTTCAGCTCAGTTTCCAACTCTGCATTTTAATCTCCCTCCCAGTGCCCTGGTGCCAGAGCCCCAGGATCAGATCTAACACAGGCCCTTTTGTCCCCAGGAAACTACCCTCTCTGCTGTGCTTTGGAAGTGCCTTCAGGCTATCCCTGTGTAACAATAGCCATGAGTATTCAGATTTTCATAAAACCTGAAATCTTCAAAAGGGCAATATTGAGAAATAAAGAAATGAATTACTCCATTGTTGAGCAGCTTCGTGTCAGAGTAAGAAAGAACAAGAAATTATGATGGTTAAAGTACTCACTTGAGATTAAAAAGATGAACAAAGAGATGAGATAAGAACGCCATTTTTCATCCTTAAGGATCAGATGATGCTTAGAAGCAAGGCTCTAGGAAAGCATCAGGAGGCCTTTATTTTAGGATCAGACTACACAAGCTTCTTAGCATTATGCAGAAAATCTTTCATAATCTGACCCTTCTCTTTCCCATCTCATGTGATAGCAACCTCTGTTAAGCCCAACTATATTCTGGTTACTTCACTCATATCCCCTAAACCTGCCACATCTGCTCACCTCTCCAGGGCTTCGTTCCCCTTTATTATTTCTGGCATACTCCTACGCATCCTTCAAAGTTCATCTTAAATGTCCCCTGTCCTATAAAATACATGTCCCTATAGTCTTTGGTAGTCCGGTAAATGCTTATCCCAAGCCGAACTAGTCTCCTCAGGGCTGTAACCCTGGGTATCCTTTTCAGCACCCTGCTGCTGCTAAGTTGCATCAGTTGTGTCCGACTCTGTGAGACCCCATAGATGGCAGCCCAACAGGCTCCTCTGTCCCTGGGATTCTCCAGGCAAGAACACTGGAGGGGGTTGCCATTTCCTTCTCCAATGCATGAAAGTGAAAAGTGAAAGTGAAATCTCTCCGTCGTGTCCGACTCTTAGCGACTACATGGACTGTAGCCTAGCAGGCTCCTCCATCCATGGGATTCTCCAGGCACGAGTACTGGAGTGGGTTGCCATTGCCTTCTCTAGCACCTAGCAAAACTGGGCACAGAACTGTTAAATCACTGTATTTTTTGCTTTTGGAATGGATACACTAAAACTTTAACCCCGCACTTTGGCGTAGAAAAGCACTTTGTTTCCCCTCCCATTTCTTGGTCTTCCTTCTAGATTTGCCTGTGTGGCTGCTGAGGGAGGCCTGGCCCTACTGCTGAGTTCCTTCACCCACTTGTAGGGTAGACCCACAGCCTAGACAGGACAGTGTTGTCCCCAAACTCAGCTTCATTTCTGCCTGCTTCATAGGTGTTGGTGAGGGAACCCTACAAACTCACCAATTTCCAAGTCATTGGAAGGCTGGCTCTTATCCTGAGCTGCCATAGCCCAAAGTCTGTTGACTTCTGTTCATAAAACCTGAACTCTTGAGAATTAATGGGCTTAACAAATCATTTTGATTAACTAGATTCATGAGCTACAGAAGCTGGTCCTTAATGTAGCTTTAAGAAGCTTGAAGGGGACTTCCCCAGTGGTCCAGCAGGTAAGAATCTGCCTGCCAGTGCAGGGGACACAAGTTCAACCCCTGGTCCAGGAAGATCCCACATGCCGTGGGGCAATTAAGCCAGAGAGTTGCAACTAGAGAGCAGCAACAAAGACCCAGTACAGCCAAAAATAAAAATAATAAAATAAATAAATAAAAATAAAGTAAAGAAGCTTGAAGAAAAGGGGCAGAGGGATATATTTGAAGTACCTCGTGGAAGTGTCATGGCTATAAGAACATGTGACTTTATACATAGCTCTGTTATTTTTATTTATTTAGATTTACCATGTTGTGTTTAATTCTGCTGCACAGCAAACTGATTTGGTTATATATATATACATATATATATGTATATATATATACATATACAAACTGATTTGGTTATATATATATACATATATATATGTATATATATATACATATACAAACTGATTTGGTTATA
>NW_024070190.1:13952660-13977133 GCF_014754425.2 Oryx dammah
ATGTATATATATATACATATACAAACTGATTTGGATATATATATATATATATATGCATACATATGTATATATTCTTTTTCATGTTCTTTTCCATTATGGATTATCACAGGATATTGAGTATAGTTTCCTGCGCTATATAGTAGAGCTCTGTTATTTCATCTGCTAACTCCAAACTCCCAATCCTTTCCTCCCTCAACTCCCTCCTCCCGGCAACCACAAGTCTATTCTCTTTGTAAGTCTATTTCTGTTTCATAGGTAAATTCACTTGTGTCGTCTTTTAGATGCCACGTGTAAGTGACATCATAGGATATTTGTCTTTCACTTCGTATGATGGCCGCCTCAGCGGGGTTCTGTGACGTCCTCCTCGGCACCTTCAGGTGTCTCCGTGGAGTCTTGGCAGAGGTGACCAGCCCCCGTCCCATAGTCAGTGAACCTGCAGATTCCACAGTCATGTAGTGTGGATTTACTTAGCAGTCTCTGAGCCAGTAGCAAGAGATGGAACCTTTGAGGGCAGCCCTCCTCCAGGAATCCTCATTGCTGGCCGGCACTGAACAATCCCTAATTGCCAGAAGAGGAAATTGGGCATTTCCCAGTTTACTTGTGTGTCAGCTGCCAAAAACTGCTAATAAATCAGTGTTTTGGAACCTGGGATGTATTTCCTAGAAACAATGCCGTGTCTGGTGGTGAGGTGGCAGCCAGCTCAGTTACATGGATTCAACTCCTAGTGACCTCATCCGTTAATCCTGCAAAGACTGGCAGTTGTGTAGGGAGCATTCATGTGTGTGTGGGGGGTGGTCAGGAGACATTGACTGGATCTCACTGCTCCTTCCCCAGGAGCCCAGGAGCATCACAAGCTCCCTACTCTCTCGCCAACCCCCATCACAGAGGCTGGCTGTGGCTTTCAAGGCTGGAGAAGCCCGGGGGGCAGGAGGCAGTGGGTGGGTGGAGCTGGTGTGGGGTGGGCTCCTGCCCGGGAACCACGAGGCTGCAGCCAGTTCTCAGCTGACTCTTTTATACTATTGAACATAATAATGTTTATTGTTTTTCTTAATCCAGTAGTCATGGGAATTCATTTTAGAAAATTTTCAAAACATAGATAAACAGAACGAAGGACATTTAAACATCCCATATTGCCACCAATTTGGTGTATAGATTTTGAGTGTTTTTATTCATGTGTCTATGCATAGATTTATGTATATATTCAATACACTTTACAAATGATATATTGTGAATATATTTTTGTGTCATTATTTTCCTGCAGCATTTCAAAATGGATAGATACACCATAATTTATTTAATCAACCTCCTGTGGTTGGACTATTATGTCTGCTACCAAGATTAACCCTGTGATTTGCATGGGTCCACTATCATTTCTCTAGATGATTCAAAAAGAAGGCAAGATGTATATGTGAGTTCAGGTGTTCAGTGACTTAGTATCAAGGCACCTTTGCCCCCTTCCCTCCCCTTGTGAGTGAGAAGGCTTATCTCTACCTTTCCACCACTTCATGTCAAAACATTTACAAAAATTGTGCTGGGTTTTATTTCTTTTTTGAGTATTGATGAGCTTGGACATTTTTATATGTTTATTAGCCCTTTTGTGAATCGCTTCTTTCTTTAAATCAAAACACTGGTGTCCTTGGATTGTTATGGCCCTTTGGAACAGAAGTGAGTGGATCCAGTTTTTATTATGCTTTGAAATGTAAGTACTGGCAAACCTTCCCAGGGTAGTGAATTGTCTGTCTGACTCCCTAGCCCTTTTTGTTCTTTTTTCAAATTTTATTGGAGTATAGTTGATTTACAATGTTGTACTACTTGCTGCTTCACAGCAAAGTGAATCAGTTATACATCTATACTGATATATATCCACTGGTTTTAAGATTCTTTTCCCCCATAGGTCATTACAGAGTATTGAGTAGAGTTCCCTGTGCTATACAATAGGTCCTTATTAATTCAGTATCTTGTATATAGTAGTGTGACTCCCAAGTCCTTTCACAATCCATCCTGTGACCCCAGCTGCCTTGACTGCATAAGCCCCAGGGTATTCAACACCATTTCCCTGCAGCACCGGGCAGGGGCCTGTATTGAGATACTTTGCCTTTTTGGAACTTTGAGCTTTTAAGGAAAAGGAATGGAGGATAAAGTTGGATCAGCGAAACAGCAGGAAATCATGAATGGCTTTAAAGCCAAAAGGTTGGAACTGTCCATCTGCTGAAGAGACATCTGGGTTCTGCCCAGTTCCTGGCTGTCACAGACAGACATGCCGCGAGTGCCTGGGTGTTTGGCAGACATGCGTCTGCGTTGCGTTGGGTATTTACCTGGACGTGGAATCACTGGGTCAGAGTGCAGGTGTGTGTTCAGCTTTAGTAGATAATGCTAAACAGTTTTAAAAAGACCCAGTTTAACCTTTGACCAAGTGGTGTCTCAGAGGTCAGCTGCTTTACACTTTTACTGACATTTGGTATTTTCAGTCCTCTAATTTTAATCATTCTGGTAGGTTCCATATTTCTTTCAATAAGCTAGTTTGCTGCCATATATTATATTTTTACTTTTCTGTTCTTATTTAGTTTAGTTTTAAAATAGACTTTAATCTTACTAATCTATAGATATTAGATTTTATAGAAACACTGTACAGGATTTTATACAACGCTACCTAGTAAAAAATTCTTGGTATAGTCCCTTTATGATGATTTCACCCTTCTCTGTACTCTTCATGTATATCCTGTACATTTATTTTCAATAATGTGTTTTTACCACTTCTCATTTATCCTATGAAGTGGTATCCAATACCTCACTCCTAAGTTTTGTCTTATCCTGCCCTATTTAAGATATGGCATAAATACTAAGCTGAAATAAATTCAGCATGGCTTGTTCTTTATTTTGCCTTCAGGATCTTTGTTCTTCAACCAGGGATTGAACCCATGCCCCCCTGCATTTAGAACGTGGTGTCTTAACCACTGAACCACTAGAGAGAAGACCCTCTTCTTAAACCTCCTTTTTCCTGAGTTACAGTGTGAAGACTGACTTGGGCTTCTATCTTGGCCACACAGTTTACTAGCTGTGTAACCCTGGTTTAGTGACTTAACCTCTCAGAACTTTGGGTTCCCTATCTGTAGAGTAGGAGTAACAAAATCCCTCCCTTAGGATTGCTGGGATGGTAAATGAGGTGGCGTGTGTAAAGTGTTCCGCATGCGTGATGTATTCCGTCAGTCTTAGTTTCCTTCTGTGCTGGAAGCAAAGGCATCAGGTGCCTCTTTGCTACGTTTGCCTCGTAAGTTCAGAGAGCTACTAAAGTGGGCAGGACTTGACTTCTCCGCAAACTGTGCCTTGCTGGCTGGCAAGAAACGCAAACTGCCAAGCATCACCCGGACTTCATCTGACTCTTGGTTTACCCTGCACACAGGGTAAATCTAAACATGCTACACAGAATGTCACCAGACAAAATAGCATTCTTACAGTTGTGATTCTGAGAGCCTTCCACAGATCTGTGGGTTAGAAAAGTGCCCCGCTTTTCTGCCACATCTGACACGTTCCCTCAGCACTTGACATTTACACTCATCTTCTAGAGCACTGGGCTGCTGGCTCCCAGTTCAGCTAGAAACTTGCCAAGCAGCCTGGAGCAGGGACCCCTTTACGCTCTGGAGCCAACATCATTCCAGCCAGAGACCCTTTCTTCTGCCAGGTGAAAGTGATGCCATCCATGCATTTGACACGAATCCTACTTTTTTGGTGTAAAGACCTTAAAAATGGTCGACAGAGCCATGGGGTAAAACACGCGGGACACTGCAAAATGCTGGCTCCCGCAAGAAAAGGCAGCTGGTGCTTCGAGAGGTGGCTTGAAAATTCTCAGTGCTTCTGTTTTTGTCTTTGTCTCTCGTGCCCACCAAGATGCATACACACAATAAGAGATTGACATCAAGAAGGCAGCAGCTTGCTTAGTAAGGAGAAGTCATTATCAATCAAAGTTTCAAATACTGACTCTTCTTCCCCCAAGGTTAAGCTCCAGTGCCATTGGGAACATGCAACACTAATGGAGAGAAGGATTTCCGGTGTCTTCTTGGAGACAGTCTAGGAACTCACCCACAGTGCTGTGAGCCTGCTGGACAGGCCTCGAGAAGGCTCATCTCTCAGTCCTAGGGCCATCATGACGGTCGCATGGGTTTCCAAACCCACTGTCTCTCCTGAGCTCCAGGGCCAGGTCTCCACATGTAGGAGCTGTGTCCCTCGCGAGGTTCGTTAGAACACCCCATGTGAGATGTGGAGGAAAGGAAACCCTCCTATACTGCTGGTGGTAAGGTAACTTAGGGCAGCCATTATGGAGAACAGTGTGGAAACGCCTTAAAAAACTAAAAATGGAGCCATTCTATCATCCTGCAATCTCACTCCTGGGTATATATCCACAAAAAAATGAAACCATTCAAAAGGATGCATGCACCCCCATGTTCATAGAAGCACTGTTCACAAGAGCCAAGATGTGGAAGCAGCCTAATTATCCACTGAGACAGGAGTGGACAGCGGAATAGAGAAGGTGTGGTACATATACACAATGGAACATTCCTTAGCCATAAACAAGAACGAAATGCCATTTTTAGCAACATGGATGGGCCTAGAGCTTACCCTACTAAGCAAGACAAAGAAAGACAATTATGATATATCACTTATATGTGGAATGCAAAATTTGATACATGAACTTGCTTGCAAACCAGAAATAGACTCACAAACATAGGAAACAGACATAGTTACCAAAGGAGGGAGGTGGAGAAGTACAAATTAGGAGTATGGGATCAGCAGATACAAGCTTCTGTATGTAAAATACATAACCAACAAGGTTCTCCTGTATAGCACAGGGAAGTATACTCACTATCTTGTCAGATAAATTATAATGGAAAAAAATCTGAAAAAGAATTATGTATGACTGAATCACCTCATTGTATACCAGGAACTAATGCAATATTGTAAATCAACCATAATTCAATAAAACAAACAACATCCCCACACGAATTAAGCATCTTGCTTGTCTTGCTGGCCCCTCCTCACTCCTCTTGTTTAATGGTCCCATCGTTTTCTTGGGCCATTCTTGCCACACTGCTCAGAAAGGTCCGGTTTATTAATTTAGGTCAAGTGCTTTTGTAACAGAAACTGCAGGTGAGCCCTCAGCAGCCATCTGTCGCTTTTTCACGGTTATGGAACTTTCACCCAGGCTGCCCATGACACCAGCTCCATCTCCCAGGTTCTCTGCCTCGGGTGTGGCAACACATTGGGTTTAACCAAAGGGCTGTGAAACCTGTAGGTGCAACTTGTAGGTCATTTCCTTAAAAGGAAATGGTGTTCTCTCCTTCCACACCTTCCTCCATCCTGCTGCCAAGACCATGGAGGCTGGAGCAAGCCAGTTCGGGGAACACTAAGAAGAGAATACCACAGGGATAGCAGAGCCGCTGGGGAGGGGGGAGCTGGTCTGAGATGCAGGCCACCATGGGCACGTGGACAATTCAGTTCAGTTCAGTTGCTCAGTCGTGTCTGACTCTTTGTGACCCCATGGACTGCAGCACGCCAGGCTTCCCTGTCCATCACCAACACCCAGAGCTTACTCAAACTCATGTCCATAGAGTTGGTGGTGCCACCTAACCATCTCATCCTCTGTCGTCCCCTTCTCCTCCCCCTTCAATCTTTCCCAGCATCAGGGTCTTTTCCAATGAGTCAGTTCTTCACATCAGCTGGCCAAAGTACTGGAATTTCAGCTTCAGCATCAGTCCTTCCAATGAATATTCAGGACTGATTTGCTTTAGGATGGACTAGGTCAATTTCCTTGCAGTTCAAGGGACTCTCAAGAGTCTTCTCCAACACCACAGTTCAAAAGCATCAATTCTTCGGCGCTTAGCTTTCTTTATAGTCCAACTCTCACATCCATACGTGACTCCTGGAAAAACCATAGCTTTGACTAGACAGACCTTTGTTGGCAAAGTAATGTCTCTGCTTCTTAATATGCTGTCTAGGTTGGTCATACCTTTTCTTCCAAGGAGCAGGCATCTTTTAATTTCATGGTTCCAGTCACCATCTGCAGTGATTTTGGAGACCCCCAAAATAAAGTCTCTCACTGTTTCCATTGTTTCCCCATCTGTTTGCCGTGAAGTGATGGGACCAGATGCCATGATCTTAGTTTTCTGAATGTTGAGCTTTAAGCCAACTTTTTCACTCTCCTCTTTCACTCTCATCAAGAGGCTCTTTAGTTCTTCGCTTTCTGCCAGAAGGGTGGTGTCATCTGCATATCTGAAATTATTGATATTTCTCCTGGCAATCTTGATTCCAGCTTGTGCTTTATCCAGCCTGGCATTTCACATGATGTACTCTGCATATAAGTTAAATAAGCAGAGTGACAAGATACAGCCTTGACATACCCCTTTCCCGATTTGGAACCAGTCTGTTGTTCCATGTCCTGTTCTGCTGTTTCTTGACCTGCATACAGATTTCTCAGGAGGCAGGTCAGGTGGTCCAGTGTTCCCATCTCTTTAAGAATTTTCCACAGTTTGTTGTGATCCACACAGTCAAAGACTTTGGCGTAGTCAATAAAGCAGATGTTTTTCTGGAACTCTCTTGCTTTTTTGATGATCCAGTGGATGTTGGCAATTTGATCTCTGGTTCCTCTCCCTTTTCTCAATCCAGCTTGAACATCTGAAAGTTCACGGATCATGTACTGTTGAAGCCTGGCTTGGAGAATTTTGAGCATTACTTTGCAGCGTGTGAGATGAGTGCAATTGTGCAGTAGTTCTTTGCATTGCCTTTCTTTGGGATTGGAATGAAAACTGACCTTTTCCAGTCCTGTGGCCACTGCTGAGTTTTCCAAATTTGCTGGCATGTTGAGTGCAGCATTTTCACAGCATCATCTTTTAGGATTTGAAATAGCTCAACTGGAGCTATTCATATATCACTTATATGTGGAATGCAAAATTTGATACATGAACTTGCTTGCAAACCAGAAATAGACTCAAACATAGGAAACAAACATAGTTACCAAAGGAGGGAGGTGGAGAAGTACAAATTAGGAGTATGGGATCAGCAGATACAAGCTTCTGTATATAAAATAGATAACCAACAAGGTTCTCCTGTATAGCACAAGGAAGTATACTCACTATCTTGTCAGATAAATTATAATGGAAAAAAATCTGAAAAAGAATTCGTAGTGATGCTTTGTAAGGCCCACTTGACTTGGCATTCCAGGATGTCTGGCTCTAGGTGAGTGATCACACCATCGTGGTTAGGTGGGTCATGAAGATCTTTTTTGTATAGTTCTTCTGTGTATTGTTGCCATCTCTTCTTAATATCTTCTTCTGTTAGGTCCATGCCATTTCTGTCTTTTATTGTGCCCATCTTTGCATGAAATGTGGATGATTACAGGAGAGTTAAATCCATGTCTACCTGGAGTTCTGATTGTTTGGGGTCTCTATGAGAACACTTGAAACCTTTGCTAATAAAAATAGCCTGAAGGGGCCTCAGAGCTCAGTCCACTGGCAGGAGCAGATTCCAAAGTGCAGGTAGAGTTTGGATGTGACAATGGTAGCAGCTAGAGAAGCTTCAACGGAAGGTTCTACCAAGCTAGTTGGAAACCGAGCTCAGCACCTGCACACGCCTCCCTCGCCCTCTGCCTGCCGTAGTCACCTGGACCCAGAGCCTTGCCCTTTCCGATGTGGAGTAGCTGTCACCTTGCCTGCTTCTTCCTGTTCTCTGCACGTGAGCTCTGGGAGTTTCCTGGAGACTCTCTCTGTTTTTCTTCTGTCTTCTGTCCTGTCTGTTCTTTGATATCAGATGAATCTCTGTAAAACATTGATTTCAATATCTTGATTTTCCTCCTTAGGAGCCCAATGACTCCCATATGACTGATGACCTCGTCCTCTCTCTCCTTCTCAAGGGAAAGTTCCCCACCTGCTGGGTGGATCATATGTCCTCAGAAATCTGTAGGTTTTGTGTGCACTTGCCATCTTTGCCCACTTTGTTAGGTACCCCCAACAGCTATGCCTTTGCCTTTCCTTGTCCCAAATCATCCCAGTCCTCCTGCAAAAATGCCAAGGTCCTTGCCCACTCTGCCTTCTGCTTTGTCTGGGGTTTGCCAGCAGCTGCTCTTTCCATTACTCTTGGTATGAAGTGTCTCTTGCTCATTTCAATAGCTCATAGAGTTTTGGAGTTTGTCAGTGACTCACATGTGTTTTTCCCCAGCTGGAATATAAATTCGGAGTCCTAATCAGAGCCCCATTTTACAATGCCTCCTCAATTACCGCTTTGATAATAAGAGAATAAAACTCTAAATTGCCCAGGCGGCTGTCACGGGCTGTACACTTACAATGCCTTTTCTGAGCAGCACGTTTTACAGGTTGTATTGGCCCCCCCCTCTACCCTTTGAAGGAAATCCCAACCCTAGCCTCCTTTTTGGAGAAGACAGTGATGTGACAGCCCGCCAACCACAATGCAAGTTGAGGAGTCTCCTGACCTGAGCATCTGCCTTGAGTTGAATCAACGGGTCGCAGTGCATCTCTGGCACCCCGTGTCAGAAACAGAATCTCTTCTGTCATAAGAAGCAGGACAGGAAAGGCTCCATGGGCATCTCTGGGTGATTTAGATTTCTAAGGCTGAATTTCTTTTTCCAGAAGAGCCCAGATCATCTCAGAGACAATCTCAAACTCCCAACTCAACAGCAACACATAGTGGGAGCATAAGAAACACCTGCTTGCTGTCTGATAATTGCATGGCTCGCCCTGTTGTTTGCTGGGGAGTTCAGCTCTGATCTCAGAGAAGAAATCATCCACCCATTTCCCTTTTCCTTGTCACTTGGCTGCCTCAAACTTTCCTGCAGCTCTGGCTAGTCTGGTTTTTATTTCCTGCCTAATTTCTGCTGCTTCTTGCTTCTATAACTACCATATGGAGAATGAGCTACTGTGGCCTCCCCCTCAAAAAAATAAAAAGGCTTTCTTGTGTGCTGTGTTTTTGAATTTCTTTTTTTTGCAAGAGGCAGTAGACTTCAAAGGTTTGGTCTGGCACTGAAAGTTGGGTGGGCACTCAGAATTTCCTCTAGCCCAGTAGGATTGAAGAGGTTTGTTAGAATTTGTTTAAAGAAAGAACTTAGCCAGCCTAGTGCTTTAGCATTTGCTCTGTTGACAGTAACAGGTGTTAAAGTGTGAGCTGTTGTGTCAATCAGTTTTTTCCTAGCTTATATATATATGTATATGTATATATATGTATATATATTTGTGTTTAGGAAGCTTCTAGTCAGTGAAAAGAGAGTCTGACTCTGATGATTATAAACAGAGGCCCAAGAGGAGATGGGGTGTGGCTTGGAGCAGATGGGAAAGGGGAGTGCAGTGCAGCAAGCCCTCTTCCTCCCTTGTTCCCTCTCCCCCAGCAGGTGAGGAGCAGCCGAGCTGGCCCTGGAAGCTCCCAGGTGGTCAGAGCCCAGCGGGGCTGTCACCATGATTTAAAGCCCTGAGGGTATAAACGAGGGCGGACTGTGTCACCCTGACCCAGAAAGGCCTCCATCAATCAGTGACAGCACGGCCCCCACAGCACTCCCTTCCAGCTGGTTTCCCGAGGCCCCTGCTTGCCCTGCTCTCCCTGGGTGGGGGGTGGGGTGGGTGGACACTGTCCAGGCTGCCTGACCTCCCAAATCCTAGAGGGACTGGCCTGGAGTCCTGGGCCCAGGCTGGTGCTCAGGGTCTGGCCCGAGAGGATCTGCCTTTGGCAGGGATGATTCCTTACTGCACCAGTTCTGTCTTGTTGGATAAACACGATGACGCTCTGACCCGTGGACAAGCCAGATTTGTTCCTTCTCCTTTGTGCCTTGTTCTGGGTGCGTCCCTGGCACGGCCGTGCCCGGGTGAGCTGCCAAAGCTCTACTTTGCCCTTGAGTAAGGCAGGGACATCTCAAAGGTCAGCCCTGCCCCTCCCCCGAGGGCAGAGGAGAGGCTGAGACCCTGCCAGGGTCCCCAGGTGCTGTCAGTTTGGAGGTTTAAACTCACTCCTTGCCCTGCGTCTGCCCAGGTCACTGGCTTGCTCTCCCTCCTCCCAGTGTGGAGAGCCTGGCTCAGGGCGCCCTAATGCCCCTGATGCCAGGAGCCACCCAGTGACTGGTCTTGTTTGTATTTTATGGAAGGACTGGGAGTCACGCAAGGCAACAGGGCTGAACTTTGCCCCCTGAAATCATTGACCTCTCCCGCTAGGCAGATAGGCACAACTTCATCTTTTAGTAGAAAACCAAGTGGGAGAGAAGATCGGGCAGTGACTCCGAGGAGCCGAGGAGGCAGATTCGGGTGACCCTGCACCTCCAGGATGAACCCCAAACCCCGAGACTGCCCAGCCGCTCCAGGGTTCTCGGCTTGCCCCACCCCTTCCCCCCACCCCCTCCTCCAGCTTCGTGCAGGTGAAGGAGATCACCTTCTGGGAGGGGACATGGGGCTTCCCCACTGTGGGTGGCGGGGCCCATCTGACCGTGGACTCACACACACTTGGTTGGTTGGTTGGTGGGTTTTGGTCACCAGGGGAGAACGAATAGGAGGAGCAGTGGACAGACACGACCTGCTGCTCTGGGATCGTGGACTCTGCATATCAGCGAGGTTGGGGGTGTGGCTGGGGTGGGTGGGGGTGTCGCCACTCCTGCACACCCAGGGTTGGGTCACTGTCCCCGCATACCCCGGGAGGGGATGTTCCCTAAGCAGACATTCTGCTCCCGTGGCCCTTGCTGCTGTGTCTGTCTGCCCTGCCATTCTGGCCAAGTGGCCTCACAGGTTCCTTCCCACCTCTGTGCCCCACCCCTTGCAGCTGCTAATTTAATTCATAATGGCATCATTGCAGAGGAGCACTGTGAGACAGTAAAGGCAAAGCTCCTGAACAGTGTCTGGCTCACAGAAAGTGCACACATACTTTCTGTTTCCTGTCTATCCCTATATGTTTTTTCAGTTCAGTTCAGTTCAGTCGCTCAGTTGTGTTCGACTCTGCGACCCCATGGACCACAGCACGCCAGACTTCCCTGTCCATCACAGACTCCTGGAGCTTACTCAAACTCATGTCCATAGAGTTGGTGATGCCATCTAACCATCTCATCCTCTGTCGTCCCCTTCTCTTCCTGCCCTCCATCTTTCCCAGCATCAGGGTCTTTTCCAATGAGTCAGTTCTTCACATCAGGTGGCCAAAGTACTGGAGTTTCAGCTTCAGCATCAGTCCTTCCAATGAATATTCAGGACTGATTTGCTTTAGGATGGACTAGTTCAATTTCCTTTCAGTTCAAGAGACTCTCAAGAGTCTTCTCCAATACCACAGTTCAAAAGCATCAATTTTTCAGTGTTCTGCTTTCTTTATAGTCCAGCTCTCACATCCATACTTGACTCCTGGAAAAACCATAGCTTTGACTAGACAGATCTTTGTTGGCAAAGTAATGTCTCTGTTTAATATGCTGTCTAGGTTGATCATAGCTTTTCTTCCAAGGAGCAAGCGTCTTTTAATTTCATGGTTGCGGTCACCATCTGCAGTGATTTTAGAGACCCCCAAAATAAAGTCTCTCACTGTTTCCATTGTTTCCCCATCTGTTTGCCGTGAAGTGATGGGACCAGATGCCATGATCTTAGTTTTCTGAATGTTGAGCTTTAAGTCAACTTTTTCACTCTCCTCTTTCACTCTCATCAAGAGGCTCTTTAGTTCTTTACTTTCTGCCATAAAGGTGGTGTCATCTACATATTGATATTTCTCCTGGCAATCTTGATTCCAGCTTGTGCTTTATCCAGCCTGGTATTTTGCATGATGTACTGTGCATATAGGTTAAATAAGCAGGGTGACAATATACCACCTTGACATACTCCTTTCCCGATTTGGAATCAGTCTGTTGTACCATGTCCTGTTCTAACTGTTGCTTCTTGACCTGCATACAGATATCTCAGGAGGCAGGTCAGGTGGTCCAGTATTCCCATCTCTTTAAGAATTTTCCACAGTTTGCTGTGATCCACACAGTCAAAGACTTTGGCATAGTCAATAAAGCAGATGTTTTACTGAAATTCTCTTGCTTTTTCTATGATCTGACGGATGTTGGCAATTTGATCTCTGGTTCCTCTCCCTTTTCTAAATCCAGCTTGAACATCTGAAATTTCATGATCATGTACTGTTGAAGCCTGGCTTGGAGCATTTTGAGTATTACTTTGCCAGCGTGTGAGATGAGTGCAATTTTGCAGTAGTTTGAACATTCTTTGGCATTGCCTTTTTTTTGGATTGGAATGAAAACTGACCTTTTCCAGTCCTGTGGCCACTGCTGAGTTTTCTAAATTTGCTGGCATATTGAGTGCAGCACTTTCACAGCTACATCTTTCAGTATTTGAAATAGCTCAACTGGAATTCCATCCCCTCCACTAGCTTTGTTTGTAGTGACACTGTGTAAGGCCCACTTGACTTGGCATTCCAGGAGGTCTGGCTCTACGTGAGTGATCACACCGTCGTTATTGTCTGGGTCGTGAAGATCTTTTTTGTACAGTTCTTCCGTGTATTCTTGCCACCTCTTCTTAATATCTTCTGCTTCTGTTAGGCCCGTGCCATTTCTGGCCTTTTTTTTTTTTTAACTGTTGTTTTATTTTTAGGCAATGATCAGACCTCACTTAGGTCGTGTCTTCTGAGTTCAGGCCGTGGGAACACCATCCACCTGACTTCGACACTTTTCGTTCTGAAAGGTCATTTGCGTCTTAGGATCAACTCGTTTTTGAAGTGTTCCCGTCTTTCCTGTTATGTCTGCAGGATGTGTTCCAAGCCTAGAACAGCTTGTTTGTGAGCATCCTTGCTGCGTCTCCGGTTCCTGCCTGCGTGCGCGGAGCTCTCGGAGGAGCCGGCAGGGGGCGCTGAGCGGCCACGTCCCAGTTTCAGACCCGGACTGAGTAGCAACTGCCCCGGAGAGCCTGCTGCGGGAGGACAGGACTGTCCCTTAGCTCGGGGTCTCCGCTGTGCACCTGTGCGGCGTTGAGAAGGCAGAAGACTGCGTGTTGAGAGCTTTGCAATCAGACAGCCCCTTTGTGAGGTTTCTTGGTTCTGCTTCCTTGTTTTTTACCCACCTGAGGTACCAGGAGGGTGGCCCTGAAGGGGTGCAGGGGTGATGCTCTTGGAATCACTGGGTGGCTGGTAGAGATCTTAACAACTGAGGTGACCTTGGGGCCTGGCCGTTTGCGCTGATCTTTTCCCTCCTTGCCCCCACCTCCTTTTCCTCTCCTTGGCTCTGCTCCCCCTGCGAGGCCTTGGCTGCGGCCCGCAGTGATACTGCGGAATGCCCGTAAGAGGTGAAGTGAGAGCAGGAAGGGGTCTGCCCGGCCTTGCTCTCAGCACTCTGGTGGCTCACTTCTCCTCTAGTCATCCTAGCCCAGCGGGATGGGCCAGGGCCACCTCAGTAGTGGGCTCCTGGTCACTTGGAAGGCAAAATTAGCCACAAGCCTCTTCCCATCCCCACCCCACCCCACCAGGGATGGGAAATGTCACAAGAGTCTGACCCATGGAGATGGATCTGTATAGCCAGGGATCAGAACTGGCAGTGCTGTGTGGTCACTGCCCTCGGTAGGGTCCATCCCGCTCAGGCCTGAGCAGCTGGGCAGCCATGGGCGGGGCTGCTTCAGGGCACTGGGAGCCTGGGGGTGGCAGTTGGGTAGGAGGCGGTCAGGCTCAGTCTAGGCTGGGCATGGCTGGAGGACTGTTCAAGTCTGGGTCAACCCTGATGGTTTGCTTTGAGATAGCTCTGGGAGTGAGGACGGGCACACCCTGCAACTGGGGGGCTGGTCCTGATGCATTCTGACCAAAGGGAGGTTTAGTTTGTTTGAGTCTCTCTGTGGAGGGATGAGGTCCCTGTGGGTTCAGTGACCAGACTGTCTTGGTCATAAGCCTGAAGTCCTGGGCCTCAGTATACCGGCCGCCCCGTGGAGTATAGCACACCAGACATCCACCTCAGGTGAGGTCCCTGCAGGAGGGCTATGCGGCCTTTGGGGGACAGGACACTAGGAAGGGAGTGCGTGTATCTTCCGCAGTCCCAGAGCGGGCACTGCCTTGCCAGGGGCACCTCTCACAGCACCAGTGAAGGTGCAGCCGGGCCAGGCCTCCATCCTCCAGAGAACAGCAGGGAGGGGGTCAAACACAGACTTGGCTCCAGAGAGGGCACCTGAGCATGGCTCCAGGAGCTGGTGCTCTGCCCCAGAGCGCGGCCTCAGGAGCAGGGCTGAGCACGCAGCAGCTTGCTGACTTCTGCCTCTCACCCGCTGCCTCGCCACACAGAGCCCGGGGCAGAGCTTGGAAAAGGCCAGGCTTTCTTCCAGACCTTTGAGAAGTTCAAAGGAACCCATATCCTTGGGCGATCCGGCTACAGAGGCATCCTGATCTGAGGGTCCTAAGGACTCGGCGCCCCCTCCACTGTCCTATACTGCTCTCAGTGTCAGGGTCTCTTGCTCTGGGGGAGGGGAGGCCCAACCTCGCCAAGACCAGCTCTGTGGGGTTTTATGGGATCAGGCTGTGCCCTTTGACCCCACACAGCATCTTGAAGCAGGAACCCTCCTGGCCACAGGCCCCGTGAAGCAGATGTCAGGCTCAGCCCAGAGCAAGGGTGTGGCGGGGCCGCACCCAGGGCCACGGTGGCTGTGCACCCGTTGCTCGCTGGCTCTTCTGTGGGACCCTGGGCCCAGCGAGTGACAGGGAGCCCAGGAGCAGCTGTATGCAGGCTGGGGGTAGGGCTCACAGGCTCTCGTGATGTTTGTACCTCAACATCTGTGCTGCTACCCTATACCTGTGGAGAGTTTCTAGGGAACAGTGAAGCAGCTCTGTGCCCTCTGTCCCAGTTGGTAGTACTTAAAGTGCTCAGGAAAATCTTGTTGAATGGATGAATAAACTCCACTTATGGAACAAGAGGTCTTCCTTGGTGGCTCAGCTGGTAAAGAATCCACCTGGAATACAGGAGACCTGGATTCGACCCCTGGGTTGGGAAGATCCCCTGGAGAAGGGAAGGCTACCCACTCCAGTATTCTGGCCTGGAGAATTCCATGGACTGTATAATCCACCGGGTCACAAAGAGTCGGACAAGACCGAGTGATTTTCACTTCACACGGAACAAGAAGCTGGGCTCTCCAAAGGGAACCCAGTTTAGTAACTTACAGGTGTTTAGAAATGGCACAGGGCTAGTGTGCAAGGAGAAAACTCATTTTATACATTTCCCTTCCCCTAATGACCTTCACACTCCTCTGCTGCCCCAGGGTAAGGGGTAAGATGCGCTCATTAATGTGCTGATGTGACCAGTGGCGGGCTGGCTGCGCTTTCTCAGTGCCCTGCAACCTGGTTTCTGTCCACTTGCCCTTTGCCTCCAATCCTCAGGGATCAGACAGCCTCAGGATGGCTCAGTGTGTCAGAGACCCAGAACCCAGGCCCTCTGAGTTTTCCTTCACTTTGGTGTTTGGCTGAGCCCCTCCTGTGGCCAGTGGGAAAATATTTGGCATCTGTGTCCACATAATTCATGGCACCTTGGGCTAGAATGTGTTTGTCTGTTGTTTGATATCTCCAGCTTTTGGGTCCTTCTGAGTGGTGGTGAGGATTGAGTGCCCCCTTTTTCCTCAGCGTGCACGCACTCACACACACACACACCCCTCCCCCACCCCTATGACCCCAGGTCCTCCCACTGGTTGAAGGATTGACTCAGAGGACATGAACTTGTCATATGTCTGTACTTATTCACAATGTGCTGTACAACAGTCATTCTTTAGGATTTTTCAAACTATGCCTGATTGAAATTGCTCTAAATTTTACTGGTAACAGTAGTTTAATGCTATAAAAATAGATATACTTTTTATGATTTGCAGCTTCTGAAACATGGTCATTTGCTACCTGCCTGAAGAATTTGAGGCAGCAACATCCCTGAAGGCTTTTTTATGTTATTAGTTTTCTCCTCAAGCTCTTCTCCAAAATCCCACTATGGTTAGGGTTACCCAGCCCCACTCAGGTTACAAAGGCCATCGCTGAGTTCTGCATTGGTAGAGTTTGAATTCAGCTTGTCTGGCAGCCTTTCTGACTGTGATCCATTTTGGGCAGTAGGTCACTCTGCTGACCAAGTCCAGCGTCTCCCTGCAGTGGCGGGGGGGCGGGGGGGCTGGGGGCACTGCTTTCCTCCGGATCAGCCTCTGTCCTTCAGGGATGGACAGCAGCTCTCATGAGCTTGCAGACTAGCTTTGACTTCCTGCTTTGTCTCTGGTGAATATTGGAAGCTTGGAATTCCTGTGATGCTCTGCTCCTTGGTTTTCCTGCTACATGAGCATAGTGGTACCTATCTTTCAGGACTCTTGTAAGGAGCAAATGAGCTATTTTAGTAAAACATCTGACTCTGGTTTTATCATCTGCAGTTGTGGCCGAAGAAGCACAAGCTGGAATCAAGATTGCCGGGAGAAATATCAATAACCTCAGATATGCAGATGACACCTCCCTTATGGCAGAAAGTGAAGAGGAACTAAAAAGCTGCTTGATGAAAGTGAAAGAGGAGAGTGAAAAAGTTGGCTTAAAGCTCAACATTCAGAAAACGAAGATCATAACATCTGGTCCCATCACTTCATGGGAAATAGATGGAGAAACAGTGGAAACAGTGTCAGACTTTATTTTTGGGGGCTCCAAAATCACTGCAGATGGTGATTGCAGCCATGAAATTAAAAGATGCTTACTCCTTGTAAGGAAAGTTATGACCAATCTAGATAGCATATACAAAAGCAGAGACATTACTTTGCCAACAAATGTCAGTCAAGGCTATGGTTTTTCCTGTGGTCATGTATGGATGTGAGAGTTGAACTGTGAAGAAAGCTGAGTGCCGAAGAATTGATGCTTTTGAACTGTGGTGTTGGAGAAGACTCTTGAGAGTCCCTTGCACTGCAAGGAGATCCAACCAATCCATTCTACAGGAGATCAGTCCTGGGTGTTCTTTGGAAGGACTGATGTTAAAGCTGAAACTCCAATACTTTGGCCGCCTCATGGGAAGAGTTGGCTCACTGGAAAAGACTCTGATGCTAGGAGGGATTGGGGGCAGGAGGAGAAGGGGACGACAGAGGATGAGATGGCTGGATGGCATCACTGACTCAATGGACATGAGTTTGGGTGAACTCAGGGAGTTAGTGATGGACAGGGAGGCCTGGCGTGCTGCAATTCATGGGGTCGCAAAGAGTCAGACACAACTGAGCGGCTGAACTGAACTGAACTGAACAGAATAAATTTGGTGTGTTGTGACTAGCATTAAAAAAATAAATAGGGCTTTCCTGGTGGTCCAGTGGTTAAGACTCTGGGCTTCACTGCAAGGATTGTCGGTTTAATCCCTGGTTGAGGAAGTGTGTCCAAAAAATAAATAAATAGAATAGGTATTAAGTATGAAGTTTCTCTTTGAGCTGAAAAAAATTTAAAAATTCTAGAAGCTCCAAAGTTATTATGGTAATGATGGCAGAACTCTGAGAATTTACTGCAAACTATTGAGTTGTACACTTTGGGTGAATTTTGTGATATGTAAACCATATCTCAATAAAGCTATGTATAAAAAAGTTTAACAAGCCCTACAAAAATCCTCAAGCTATATGTTTGAGATTTATGCACTTTATTATGGTGTGTGAGGCTTCAATTAAAAATTCAATATAAAAAATAGAATAAAAAGTATCAGAGTACCTCACCTGTAGTAAGGGCAAGCACTGTTTTTATGAAGTGTGTGTGTGTGTGTGTGTGTGTGTGTGCGCGCGCTGGGCTACAGTAAAACATTTCTTACTATAGATTGTTGTGTAAAATATTTTTATGTCCAGGTAAAGGAGGCATTTAACATGGTTATTTAGGCCTGTCCTTCTTTTCTTTCTGGAGTCCACACCCATGTTCAGTTACTAGCCTTGGAGCGCTGGCCTATCTGTGACTCAGAGAGTGGACACTCTGAGTGCTAACGGAGGTCCCTAGCCCTCCCAGCTTCCATGCGCCTGTGTGCACACACATGCACACATACACACACACACACACACACCACCCAGTCAAACTCTTCTCCAGTTAAACAAGCATCACACTGTCCAGAGGAAGAGCCGATAACTGGCCTGTCCCCACAAGAAGTGCACCTCTGACTTTCTGGTGTTGGAGGTTTTGTGATGTTTGCTTTTCAGGTTCTCTGCTTGACTCCTTCCTTCTTTCTTCGGCTTTTAAGCCCCAAGTTGACATCAGCTGCCTGTGCATGTGGCCCTGGGAGGGGGTGGTGCTGTCTCGTGGATGAGAGACTCCCCAGCCCCTTCCTCCTTCAGAAGGGAGAGTGGGAGGAGCGGGTACCACAACCTGGAGAGACCATGGCCGTGGGGTGTGACCAGTGGGGGCCCAGCCACCCACTGCCAGAGCCTGCTGGACTGTAGCTCAGTCAGAGAAACAGATCAAGTTACCAAGTGTGCAGTGACCTTCTGGAGATGACCAAGTCACAACAACCTCTCATGACTGGCAAACCACCCACACAACACCTTCCATGACTGTCAGAGGGGCTGGCACAGGTGTGTGGAAGGAATGACCACTTTGGAAATGACTTCACTGATGTCTGCAAAATCAGGGAATTGACCGAAGCATTACTAAAACATGCTCCTGTTTTGTAAGTTCTGTGTGCAGTTTCCATTTCATGGTGTAGAATAAGACAACATTGCAACTGGTTGTGTTGGGGGGGTTAATCTCTGATTGGAACCAGCTGCCCTGGGGAGATCAGTCTCAGGCCACTTGGACCTCTGATTGCCCAGAGCAAGAGTGGATGTTTTTATTACTTGTTTATTTTTTTTACTGAGTACGTGGTCACTGGTTAATACCCTGGCCAATGGTCGATGGCCAATGACAGGTGGTAGTGTTGGATCCCTGACTCTGGAGTCCACCTGGCTGATGAGGATCCTGGCTCTGCCTCCTTCTTACAGCACCTCCTTTATGCTTCAGTTGCTACATGCGAAATAATAGGGCTTCCCTGGTGGCTCCAGCAGTAAAGAATTGGCCTATGTTGCAGGAGCCACAGGAGAAGAGAGTCTGGTCCTGGTCTGGGAGATCCTCATGCACTCCATATTCTTGCTGGCACAATCCCGTGAACAGAGGAGCCGGGCAGGCTTCAGTCCACAGGGTTGCAAAGAGTTGGACACAACTGAGCATGCATGCAAGGTGATAGCACCTCCCTTGTAGGAGATTGTCTTTATTGTGGTAAAATGCACATAGCATCTTAGCTACTTCAAGTACCCTGTTCAGTGAGATTAAATACTTGCTTACTGTTGTGTAGCCATTGCCACCATCCGTCTCCAGATCTCTTTTCATCTTGTAAAACTGAAACTCCATCCCCACTAAACACTAACTCCCATTCCCCTCCCCAAGCATTCAGTACCCTTCTACCTTCTGTCTCTGAATCTGGTTCTCTGTGTGCCTCATATGAATGGAATCATCCATTATTTGTCCTTTTGTGACTGGGTTATTTCCTTTAGCATTGTCCTCAAGCTTCATCTATGTTGTAGCAAGTGTCAGAATTTCCCTTCTTTTTAAAGCTGAATAATGGCCCATTGTATGTATATACCATATTTTGTTTATCCATTAATGTGTTGATGGGTTGTGTCCCTCTTTTGAACATGAGTTCAAATGAACAAATGAACTTTTTCATGTGAACACAAGTGTACAAATGTCTGTTCAAATCCCTGCTTCCAATTCTTTTGAGTATATACCCAGGGATGGCCTCCCTGGGTCATATTATACTTTTATTTTTAATTATTTGAGAAACCATCATATTGTTTTCCATGGTGACTGCACCATTTTACATTCCCGCTATCAATACACAAGGGTCCCCGTTTCTCTACTTCCTTGTCAGTACTTGTCATTTTCTGTTTCTTGTTTGTTTGATAATAGCCCTCCAGAATTTTATTTTTGCGGGTTAGATGAGAGAATGCATGAAAAGTACATATGTAGTCTTGGCTCAGTAAGCTGGAGCTGCTTTTGGTATTTCAGGTTTTGCTTCTCTTTCTGTGGAAGGAGAGTAAATAGTCGCTTCCTCAGAGGCCCCCCCAGGTGCCCACTGTCACCGCACAAACCACTGGCCCCAGACCCCAAGGGGGCGCTTGATAGTGGATTCAGCTTTGCTCTGAAAAGGCCCTGAATGGCTCGGGGCCATGTCAGGCTTTGAGGTTCTCGAGGGGAGCAGCATAGCTTTTAAGGCACCGCAGAAGAGGGAATCCTTTCCACAGTCTTTCTGTTGTCTAGGTTCCCACAACCTTGCTGTTTTATTACCAGGCCTAGTAAACACAGGCTGTTTCTATAATTAGAAGAGCAATGAGAATATTCTGTCCCATGAACTTCTAAGAAGAGATATTGTGAGTAAGAACAAGGTTTTTCTTTGATTTATTATGAAAAGTTTAGAAAATGTATTTAACACTTGGTCAATTTTTTAAGGATATTTTAAATAGAAGAACTAGATGAACAATGGTCTTTATTTTCTTGAATGAGGCTGCCTATTGATGCAAAGGACAGGATGAATTGAGTTTAGATGGGAAGACAGTTGTCTGGAGTGGTATTTCTTCCATGACTGTGACGTCTGGAGGAGGGTTGAGAGAGGACCCACAGCACACTGTAGGCACTGGTGTTCAGGCGAGCCTTGGGGTCATCCTCTGAACTGGGCCCTCTGTTTCTTTAGCAAAGGCTGTGCATTTTAGCTGCAGATTTCTGTACACGTGGACTGTGTCGGGAAAGAGAAAGCCATAGAAGTGGTTTTTGGATTAGAAAACCAGAAAGAAACCAGTCACTGTAAAAAAAAAAAAAAAAGAGAGAGAGAGAGAGAGGCAGAAAGAATAAAAAGCTTCCTTCAGTCTGGTGTTTTGCTCAAAAGAATCAGAGCAGGTCTTTAGTAGGCATAGTTTGGTCAACTTGATAGTATCTCACCCATCTATTTGAAAAGAAAGAGAAATGTCAAAGTAATTAAAAAAAATTTTTTTTAATGTAAAAAATTGAAGTAGAGTTTATTCACAATGCTGTGTTAATTTCTGCTGCACAGCAAAGTTATTCGGTTTATATATATATATATATATATATACACACACACATATATATATATTTCTTTTCCAGACTAATAATTTTCATTTAATTTTGATTTTCCCTAAATGATCCCATTGGATGACACTATTATTATATGCTGTATTTATCTATGTATGCGTGTGTCTATTTGTCTTTCCTACTGTAGGCACACACACATATACAAATATTATCTGTATATATAAGAATGGATACCAGTTTCACAGGGTAGTAGTTTATAAAATTAGGGTGGCTTTTTTAAAGGAAAAAATATAAAGACTCTTACTTTGGGAAAGTTTCCAGAAACATGCCTGCATTTAGCACATCACTCAGCCACTCTCCACCCACCCCTTTCCCCTTGGCTCTCCCCTGAAGCCTGAGTTCTGTTGTTTCCCTGGAAACCTGGTCCTGGTCCTGTTGGTCCCTGCGAGGGCTCCTGTTCAGGGGCTCCCTGACAGCGATGAAGCACTGGTCATGGTAACTGGAAGTCAGAACTCATACTCCCTCTAGGGCCAGGCCCCTCCTATCTTTACTGATTTAAGCAAATACCAGGAAAAGCATATTTTAGAGCAAATCCAGATGCTCTGGTCTCGAAGTAGAAAGAGGAGAAAAACAGCAACAGCAGCAGGAGTAGAAGGGAAAAACAAAGAGGAAGAGGGCTGGGAGCTGTGGGAAGGGGTGAGTGGTGGGGATGGGGTAGGCAGCTAGGGGAGGGGACAGGGGAGCACCTACCTTACAGGAGTGGGAGGACAGAGCAGTCAGTAGTTCCAGACTCTCCCTCTGACCCTGAGCAGGAGGCTGGAGGCTGAAGTATTCATGAGGAGGAAACTGGCAGCTCAGCTTCTGGAATCCCACTTGATAAGAGCACACACGTGGTTTAAAATGAGCTCAGTCGGGTGCGTGACGCCCAGGGTCTCAACTGTGTCTGTCTCTCCTGAAGCTCTGGGAACCAGCCCTTGGGCCATGGGGAGCCACACCGCCCTCTTGGGCAGAGGGATCAGGCAGGACACAACAGTAATATGTCTTCAGGGCCCAGCCTTGTCATCCTGCCTCTGTCCTCTCCTGTATGTACACCTGCGATCAGAGGTGCAGGGTCCCAGCCGGGGAGAGGAGAGACAGAGCCATGCCTGTATGCAGCAGTCCACGGGGGGGACTGGACAGAGACCAGGACAGGCAGCTAAACCCACGTATAGCAGGGATCGAATCTTGGGCTGGTTGTAGAGGATATTATTCGATGTTTGAAGAAGTTTGACGTTTGAAGAACTTGGTATTTGGATGAAGAATATATAGTTGCATCAGTTTTAAAATTTCCTGAATTTGAAAATTTTAGTGTTATTATGTAATAGAGTATCTTTGTTCTTAGGGGAAAATGCTGAAATATTTAGGGATAAAAGGGAATGCTGTTTTTGCAACTTACTTTCAAATGTTTCAGAAAATAACAATTATTAAAGATGTAAATACACACACACACACACATATATAGGGAGAGACAGAATGTAGCATAATGTGAATAACTGATGGGATATAGGGAGTCTTTTGTAGTATTCCTACAAAATTACTTCTCTCTTTTGAAATTGTTTCAAAATAAGAAGTTACAGATTTAAAAAGTAGAAGATATGGAACTCTTAGGATCATGTTTTTGGGGTGTGTTTCCCAGTTGTGTTAGAATGCCTGGGTGTGTCTGCTCCAGCAGGTTCCGCCTGAGCCTGAGGTGAGCAGCTGCTGCTTTAAGATACATTCCTTCTGCAGGAAAGCATGCTCACAGTCTGCATGGACAGATATGCCCTGGCGGAGCCTCTTCATCCCACCTCTGTTGTCTCCGGCTCATTCGAGTCCTGCCTGCACTGTGCAGACTCAGTTCTGAGCTAACCCTATTGAGACAGGCGCGATCTCTGGTGGCTGTAGGGTGGGGCAGCTTGAGGTTGGTGGCTAGGAGCAGGGCCTCAGCTCTTCTCTGCTTTGAAGAAAGAGTTCAGCTAAGAGATGAAGAGTAGTGAGGCTAGTAAAGTGTTGATTAGCAGAGAAGATACCTGGGGAGAAAGCGCTGGGCTGAGAGAGAGCCAGAGGGAGAGGCCTGGACAGTCCCCTGTGTGCATGCTCACCTTTTAGCCAAGATGGATTCCAGTGCCAGGGTCTCTGAGAGGTTTGCAGACATTTTATGGGTGAGTGCCCCTTCCCCTGAGGATCCTTTCTGAGCATGCACAGTCTGGGAGGTCTCCTTGCCCCCAAGAATGAGGAATACGTGGCCTCCTTATCTTTGACCTGAGCAGGGCTTAACCCCTCTCTGTTCTGCCACTCCTTTTATCTTGAAGTGCCCACAGGAGACACAGTCCAGCTGCTTATCTTATTCCTGTTATTATCTTTGTCTCAAAGAATAAACAGGAGGCTAGTAGTAGATGTCTAACCTGGGGCCTATCTATCTCCTTCCTCAAGAGGCCTAAGTCACCCACCCAAACCCAGGGGTGTCCCACGTTGACTGGACCCCCGATTTTCCTTATGTCTTTTTGCTGACACTGTGGACATGGTGTCCCTAGAGAGGGCTCAGAGTCCCTCAGTCCTTCCAGAACGCAGAGGTGACAGTACTGACACCAAGAGAGGGCTCCTTAAGAGGCGGTGGAGGTGCTGCCGCCGAAGCGAGTGGATGACGGAACTGGGAAAGAGTGACGGTATAAAGCAACCAGGTCAGGGGAAGGCAGGCACAGTGTAGGAGGCAGCCCACAAAATGCGTTTGAAATTGTGTGTTTGTTCACCAAATATTTTATTGCTGCATATCCAGGCACTACATGAGGCACATAGTATAATCGCAGGTACAGCCCCTGCTCTGTTCTGGAGCTTGCAGGAGCTGGGAGACTAGGAAGCTGGCCCTGATGTGTAATGTAGCCTCATGAAGTGAGCGGGTGAAGGGGAAATGGTACTGGTTAGAAAGTTTGGTGCCATACGATGGGGGATGAGGGGGAATTCTTGAATATCAGGGAACCCTCTTTGCTGCAGGTCCCATCAGCCTGACAGGTAAAACTCAAACTATATGTCCCAATAATAGTAACTATTTTAAAACTCAAAGTTTTCTGGACTCTGCTGGTGATCCAGTAGTTGGGACTTTGCCTTCCAAATGTGGGGGTGCAGGTTGCATTCCTAGTCAGGGAGCTGAGATCCTATATGTGGCGGACAGGTTGGATCCCTGGTCAGGGAGCTGAGATCACATATGTGGGGGTGCAGGTTGGATCCCTGGTCAGGGAGCTGAGATCCCGTATGTGGGGGACAGGTTGGATCCCTGGTCAGGGAGCTGAGATCCCATATGTGGGGGACAGGCTGGATCCCTGGTCAGGGAGCTGAGATCCCATATGTGAGGGACAGGTTGGATCCCTGGTCAGGGAGCTGAGATCCCGTATGTGGGGGTGCAGGTTGGATCCCTGGTCAGGGAGCTGAGATCCCATATGTGGGGG
>NW_024070190.1:13977143-14087403 GCF_014754425.2 Oryx dammah
TGCAGGTTGGATCCCTGGTCAGGGAGCTGAGATCCCATATGTGGGGGTACAGGTTGGATCCCTGGTCAGGGAGCTGAGATCACATATGCCTCACAACCAGGAGGCCCAAGCATGGAACAGAAGTGATGTCGTAACAGGTTCAGTAAAGACTTTAGAAATGGTCCACATTAACAAACAAACAAACACACAAACAAAAACATATCATCTCAAGCTCTCAACAGTGGCCTTGAGAATCAGGGATTTCAAAACTTCAGGGTCCTTCCTCTGTCTGGTGCCAGGGCATCCCTGTTTTCCAGCAGGTGAGTGACACCCATGTCCAGGCTTCGTGTTGGCCTTATCTCCAGGTTGCCTCTGGCTTCTCCTTGTAGGGAAGTTCTCAAATACCTCCCTCTCTTCTCTAGAAAGAAATGCATTTGTTTGGCTCTTACTTACTTTTATTTACCATTTATTTGTTGAATAGTAATGTTCTCCAGAGTTGAAAAGTAAAAGGTGTAATAGGTACATAACCATAAAGGGTCTGTACTTTCTTCTAGTCACCAGTCTTCCCAGAGGATGTATTTCTTTTGTATTTCTCCACAGATAGTCTCTGTATTAAGGAATGCATTTTTCTTCATTTTAAATAACAAATTCTAGTACCTTTTTGATACTGTTTTGTATCTGCATCTTTCACTTATTTAAAATATATCTAGGGAGAACTTCCCCAGTAGTCCAATAGTTAATACTTCACCTAATGCGGGGAGTATGGGCTCCATCCTTGGTCAGGGAGCTAAGATCCCACACGCCTTGAGGCCAAAAAACCAAAACAGAAAACAAGCAATTTTGTAATGAATTCAGTAAAGACTTTAAAAATGGTCCACATCAAAAATATCTTTAAAAAATAAAGTATTAAATATGTCTTGGAATATTGGGGCTTCCCTGGTGGCTCAGACAGTAAAGAATCCACTCACAATGTGGGATACCTAGGTTCAGTCTCTAGGTTGGGAAGATCCCCTGGAGGAGGGCAAGGCAACCCACTCCAGTAATCTTGCCTGGAGAATCCCCATGGATGGAGGAGCAACTAAGCACAGCACAGCACATGGGAAACAAATCTGAAAAAGAATATATATGTAGGAGGAAACAGACAGAACAGGCTCCATCTTGAAAACAGGACTCCATGTTGGGCCAGACTGTGAACTGTGAGCTATATGCCCAATATCTATAGAAACGACATACCAACTGGAAAACCACGCCCCTGGAAGGAAGAGCTCCAGCACTCACACCTAGACTCTCTGTTGCCTAAAAGAAAACCCTAATGATCTGTGTAACTGAATAGAGTCATACATTATCTTATGCTTATTGGGGTATGACCACAGGTCTATTCATAATCGTCCAGTGTTAACTACCTAGGCTTAAGGCATATGAATCATGGGTTAACTTTGATTGTATCTTTCTTTTCCTTTGTTCAGACTAGTTTCAGGGAATTTAGGGAGGTGGGTTTGGGCCCTTGTACACTTAGGGTATATAAGGTTTTTACAAAAGCTGGTCACAGTCTTTGGCTAAGAGGAGACTCTTCCTTGAGCCCACCAGTGTAATAAATTGCACTCCACTATCTGCATTGTCCTGAGTGAGTTTGTTTCCTGGAATGCGTGGCTACGATATATATACTTATATGTATAATTGAGTCACTTTGCTGTACAACCAAAACACACACACACTCTTAATCAACTATACTTCAATAAAAATAAAAATAAAAAAATCATCTTGGAGGTAATGCACCATTGTTGCAGGAAAGGGGACCCCTTCCAGGGCCCGAAACTGGGCTCTTGTCTAACGGAATTAGAGTAAATTGTCCGAGGAGACACATCTGCTGACAAAGCAAGAGATTTTACTGGGAAAGGGCACCTGGGTGGAGAGCAGTAGGGTAAGGGAACCCAGGAGAACAGCTCTGCCACAGAGCTGTGGCTCGCAGTCTTGGGTTTTATGGTGATGGGATTAGTTTCTAGGTTGTCTTTAGCCAGTCACCTGACTCAGAGTCCTTCCTGGTGGTGCATGCCTTGTTCGGCCAAGATGGATGCCAGAGAGGATTCTGGGAGGTGGTCGGACATGTGGTGTCTCCTTCTGACCTTTCCTGAACTCTTCTGGTTGGTGGAGGCTTATTAGTTCTGTGTTCCTGACCAGGACCTCCTGTCATAAAACAACTCATGCAAATGGTTACTATGGTGCCTGGCCGGGGTGGGCGGTTTCAGTCAGTGTGCTTCCCCTAACACCATTAGTATGTGAGGCTTGTCCCATTCTTTCTGTGACTGCATTTATTCCATTATATATATGACCTGTGATTTAGTTAATTGATTCTCTCTCTATTAATGGTTGTTTAGGTTTTTTGCAAACTCTTCCCATTATAATACGTATACAAATATAATGCAGGTGAAAATCCTAAAAGCGGAGTAGTTGAGTCAAAGGATATTAATCGATCCTGCTGGATTTCCTTCCACTGAAGCGCTGATTGCCATGGCCACCAACCATTTTATCAGTGCATATTTTACCCCACGCTTGCTGCCATAATAGTTACCATTTTTTGACATTTATAATTTTGTAGGTGAAAAAAATGGAGACCCAATGATATTTTAACCTGCATTCCTCTTATTATGACCCGATCTGTACATTTTTCATGTTTTATTTTCATTTTATTTTAGAAGAACTTTCCCTTGATCATTATCTTTTTCAATTAAGTTATTTTTGTTTTTATTGAAAAAGGAGCTCTTTATATATTAGACCAGATTGGCTCTTTGTTAATGATATGAGTTGCAAAAGGTATTTTTCAGTTGATTGTCTTAGCTTTACTTATGTTGATTCTTGCCATGCAGATTTTAAAACACTCGTATGTAAGTAGTTGACCAAGTTTTTCTTTTATGGCTTCTATAATTTGTTTCATGATTAGGAAAATATTCTTTATACCAAAGTTATTTTTTAAAACTATCCCATGGGATCTTCTCATACTTTCATGATTTAATTTTTTAATCTTAGAACTGTAACTCCACACTGCATTTATCCTGGTGTAAGATGTGAAGTGTGAACTCCACTTCATGCTTCCACAGATGGTTACCCACTTGTCCCAATGTCATATTTTCTGCGCTGACTTGACGTGCTATCCTTTCACACACTACATTTTCACTTATGCTTGGGTTTATTTGTGGACTCTTGATTCCATCCCATTTATCTGCCTATTTTTTCATCAGTATCACACTGTTCCCATGATCAACTGTCTTAATAGCTGCCTAGGCTGACCCATCATCACCCTTCCTTTTCAGAAATGTTCAGACAGCTTTGCTTGCTTATTTCTACATCTTATCTTCATCATCAGTTTATCTAGTTAAACAATCTTGTTAGTATCTTATTTGCATTGCTAATTTATGGGCTATTTATTTAGACAGTAAGTTGGGAGAAATGACATTTATGATGGTTCTCAATCCAAGAATACAATAGGCCTTTCTATTCACTCAGGGCTTTCCTGCTGGCTCAGATGCGCTAAGGCATTTGCCTGCAGTGTGGGAAACCTGGGTTGGATCCCTGGGTTGGGAAGATCCCCTGAAGAAGGAAATAGCAACCCATTCTGGTACTCTTGCCTGGAAAATTCCATGGACGGAGGAGCCTCATAGGCTATGGCCCTTTGGATTGCAAAGAGTTGGACGTGACTTAGCAACTTCACTATTCGCTCAGGATATATTTTTTATGTGTCCTACATTAACATATTAAAATTTTATAGGAATTTCACTTGTTTCTTGAGGGTTTTTTAAAGCAATTTTTCTTTTCTACCAGAAATTACCCTTTAATATATCCTCTAAGTCACTGTGATTAATTCAAGTGCATACTGAAGGAGACCTAGTTAATTATTTCTGTGCATTAATTTAAAATTCAGTCTCCTTGACACATACATAGAGAACAGACTTATGGACACTGGGGTGGTGGAGTAAGGAGAGGGTGGGTGAAACGGAGAGAGTAGCATGGCAGCATATACACTGCCATATGTAAAACAGACAGCCAACGGGAGTTTGCTGCATGACTCAGGGAACTCAAACCAACGTATAACAACCTAGAGGGGTGGGATGGGGTGGGGTGGGAGGTGACAGGGAGGTTCAAAAGAGAGGGAACATATGTATCCTTATGGCTGATTCATGTTGATGTATGGCAGAAACCCGGAGAAGGCGATGGCACCCCACTCCAGTACTCTTGCCTGGAAAATCCGATGGACGGAGGAGCCTGGTAGGCTGCAGTCCATGGGGTCGCAAAGAGTCAGACACGACTGAGCGACTTCCCTTTCACTTTTCACTTTCATGCACTGGAGAAGGAAATGGCAACCCACTCCAGTGTTCTTGCCTGGAGAATCCCAGGGACGGCGGGGGAGCCTGGTGGGCTGCTGTCTACGGGGTCACACAGAGCTGGACACGACTGAAGTGACTTAGCAGCAGCAGCAGCATGGCAGAAACCAACACAATATTGTAAAGCAATTATCTTTCAGTTAAAAATAATTAAATTAAGTAAATTCAGTCTCCTTCCTGAATTTTCTTATTGCCTATGACTAAGAAATACTGAGTGGGAATATTAATCATTGTACAGGAAATGTGGTTCAGGCTGAACCACCTGCTCTCCTCTGGGGGCCTAGGGTGCCTGCTGGGCAGGTGTGCTCACAGTACAATCCTTGAGCACTGAGTGTCTCATAAGCATTTTACTCGAATTAGTGCCATCTGTCTCCCCAGGGTCCTAGAAGGGTACCTGGTTTCCTCTAGACCTCACCTGTGTGCCCTTTCTCTCTGCGTGTTCTCACAGAGTCCCAGAGTACTCTTAGTGAATTACTGAACCCAAGAGGATCTTGGGGACCCCAACACCACAGACACTCTGTTTGCAGTGGAGCCCTCCCCACCCTATCCTCTTCATTTGAAGACCAGTTGTTAGCCCAATAGCTGGTGCTCTCAGAAAGCCCTACTTTCTTGCTATTCAGCTGAAGCACTGTCTCAGAGCCTGGGAGGCCTGTTAAAGGTACAAAGTTTGACTCCCACCCTGGGAGCTCCTGTGAAGAGGTCTGGGGAGAGAGGGCCCAGGTACCTGCATGGCAACCAGGGCCCCAGAGATGTGACTGATGGTTCTCCGGCAGCCCATGTGTCTGCTTGCTTTTTTCTTGGAGGTTTGTCCTCAGAGGTTTCTCTCTGTTCTTCTTGACTTCCCCGTGTACCTCACATCCGGCCCTGTCCTCTGGGGGTGTGGGCATGGGGGTATGGATACTTCTCTGTGCTGTCTATTTTCAATCATTCCTCTTCACAGATATTGCTTTTCTATCTCCCAGGTCAACAAAATCTCCTGTCAGGGCAGATGTCTGCTGGATCCATGTCAACACTCGAGAGGCTGAGAGGGGGTCTGCATTCCGTGATGGGCCCAACAGCCTCCATCCTGCATCCAACCAGGCTATCAGTTTCTCTCTCCTCTAAGGTGGGCAGACCCCAAACTGCCCAAGTGCACAGTAGTGGGTCATGCTGCTTAGACCTGCCCTGGGACCCCATCCACCCCTGGCTAAGAAGCTTCAATCAGGGATTAAGATGATCCATATGAAGTTCTTTAAAAGATTAAAGCCATGTTCTGTGGTGATTAATCTGAGTGCATTGGAATGTGGTGGGGAAGATGCTTTGATGTCAGTAGGAACCTGGTACCGTCATCCGAGTGTGAAGTAATGAGACATGAGGGTCAGGGCTAATTGGGAGCTTGGCGGAGGAGGACACATATGATAATGATGAGACTGGAGTCAGAACCTTTTCAACCATGGGGTCAGTGTAATGTTTTCCAAACCAACAGATCCTTCCAAGCTCCCCTCCCCACCCCAGTCCACTTGGCACAGCAGAGAACAAGCCTCCCCACCAGCCACTGCGTTATGTCACTGCCCTACTTGACAGCTGGGGTGTAGCCTGCACCTGGACCTGATAGATGGTTTGGGCTTTCCTGATAGCTCACTTGGTATCTGTGTGCGATTCAGGAGACCCCAGTTCAATTCCTGGGTTGGGAAGATCCCCTGAAAAAGGAATAGTCTACCCACCCCTATATTTTTGGGCTTCCCTTATGACTCATCAGGTAAAGAATCTGCTTGCAATGCAGGAGACCTGGGTTTGATCCCTGGGTTGGGAAAATCCCCTGGACAAAGAAAAGGCTACCCACTCCAGATTCTGGCCTAGAGAATTTCATGGACTATCTATAGTCCCTGGGGTCGCAAAGAGTCCAACACAACTTTCACTTTAGGGCTCTTTTAAGTCAGGTTCCAAGGGCTTTTGGCAGCTTCAGCGCTGTCCTCAAAATGTCCAAAGGCAAGTGTGAATTTGATGTAGCCAAGCTGGAGGACAGCAGGGTGAGCTGTGTGACTGATCTGAGGCTTTGCTAATCCACTAAACCCTGCGCTTTGAGCGATTCCAGGCCAAAGCAGGGAAGTCCTATTATTTTCATCAATCAACAGAGTGAGTTTAGACATAATAATAGTTTTCACATTGTATCTGCAAGAATGATCAGATATCAGGTTTAATCAGAACATTGCATTCAATTACACACATCTAGCAGCATATTTTTTAAAAATTGTTTTTTTATATAAATAACTTGTGTCTATTGTAAAAATTAATAGTCAAAAATTATTAAATAAACATTTCTTTTGAAATTACCCAGTTTTAACACTTTTGGGGGAATCCTTTCTAATGCTCTATGCATAATATGTACATATTTTTATATATAATATATGCTTATACATGCTTTTTTTTTTTGCATAAATGAGATCATCCCATATATATTATTGTTTGTGTACATTTACCCCTGTAAGTGAGCCATTTTCCCTATTGGCATGTAGAGATAGCTCATTGTTTTTAATGGGTGGAGAGTATTTTGCTATATGGATGTTTCAGTATTTATTTTACATGGTCCCTTTTTTGTTGTTTTCAGTTCTTTTGCTATTAAAGATAATATTGAGATAAATATATTTGTGCCAAAAACTACTGTACACTTTTGAAAGTTTATCTGTCAGAGAAATTCCTGGAAGTGTAATTGTTGGGTCAAAAATATGCATTTTTATAACTTTGATAGATATTAACAGTTTGCTCTCCAGATTGGTTGGCTACTGTATATTCAGCTCCAGCATTTGAAAGAATAGCCATATCTTTGGCTACAAAGCTGGGGAGGGGATATCTTTCCACTGTTCACATCCCAACATAGTAGCGTGGAGCAGTCAACGAACCCTAAGATGGGACTCAGGAAATTCTTATAGTTTGGTGTAGCACAAAAATTGGAGTTTTGGAGGTCTAAAGACTTTGATTTTAACCTTGATGCACCACCCAGTAACAGGATGAATCTGGGGCAATTTACTTACTTTCCCTGAGTAAGCATAATGATGCTGCCTTTGCAGTGCTGCTGTGGAGGTGAAATAAGGTGGCGCTTATAACGGCAGTGTTTGCCGAGTCCAGTTTCCCTTACCCATCAGCCTCCACGTCTCAGGCTCCCTTGCAGGGGGTGGGGGGTCACATGATTGGGTTCTGACCAATCAGATGTAGGCAGAAGGGATGAAGGCCACTTACAGACCCTTTCCTTGACTCTGGAATAACAGGCTCACGGGTTGAGATGTTACAGGCATGTGAATCCTGGGAGCAGTGTGCTCCCTGCACGGAGGAGCTCCAGACTGTGTCCAGCCCAGGTCTCACCACACTAAACCAAGTAGTGTGATCTACCAAGTAGTAGAGCCTTTGAGATTTCAGGATCTGTGGTTCAGACAATATGGCCAAGCCCGCCCTAGCCGATTCGAGGGCCTAGTTAGCACTACAGGCACTCTGAAGGCGTGTGTGCTCCTTCTAGGCCCACGATTGAGCTGAGGCTTAGGAAGTCCCTTCCTGAGGCCTCGCATCCCCCTCTGTCAAGTGGGAGAGCGGGGCTCAGTGAAGCCTAATGTCCTTTCCAGTTCTCACACTCAACATCTTAGATTCAGTAGAGAGCACTGTATAGGTGTAAACCGTAGGTACCTCAGACCCAGATGCCAGTAAACCTCAAAAGCAAGTCAGCGTAGCCTGGCGGTTATAACACAGACGTCATGGCCTAGTTTCACATCCTACCTTCCCCTGTATAAGCTGTGGGAACCTAGGCAGGTTAACGAACCTCTCTGTGATTTAGTTTTCCATAATTTTTATAGTTTTCCTCATATATATATCTTGTCCATATTTGTTAGATCTAAGTATTTCAATTTGGGGGTGCAGGCTCTTGGTTTCATATTCCACTTGTTCATAACTGGTACCTAGAAATACATTTGACTTTTGTACATTACCTTTATATCTTGCAACCTTGTTATAACTGTGTGTTCATTCCAGGAGTGTTTTTGTCATTGTTGTTGATTCTTTCAGATTTCTACATGGATAGTCATGACCTCTATGAACAAAGACAGCTTTATTTCTCTCTTCTCAATCTTATATCATTTATTTCCTTTTCTTATTGCACTGACTATGACTTACAGCACAACGCTGAAAAAGAGTGGTGAGAAGGGATCTATTATCTTTATTTTTTATTTTAGTTTTAGTTTTTTGGCCATGCTGCATGGCATGTGAGATTATAATTCCCCAACCGGGGATTGAACCAGTGTCCCTGCAGTGGTAGCATGGCGTCTTAATTATTCGACCACCAGGAAGACCCCCAAACTTTTAAAGTGGAGGCAATAATGGGACCTGCCCAACAGGATTATTTCAAGGCTTAAGGAATTAGTGCCTGTAAAGTGCTGAGATGAGACATGGAACTCAGTAAGCACAATGGAAGCATTTGTTCCAGAAGTAAATTCCTCAGGGCTTCCTCTGCCTTGATGACCCAAGACAGGTTAAGTGACTTCTCCACCATGAAAGGTGTAAGGTGGGTGCTCAGGTCAGGTGAGAGCTCGTATTCGGCGATAAGGGTGCTAGCTCCAGTAAGCTGTCACTAGCAGAGTTGCTTTTCCTGACCACAAGGAGAAGTGACCCAGGCTCATTATAAAAGCTCTCTGTTGTTGCTAGTTTAATTTCAGCTGAGGATGGAAGCCACAGCCCCTGTCTCCACTTCACTTACTGTGCCTATACCAGTGTGCCTGTTTCATCTCAAACCACAAGCTTGAAGCACTGGAAAGGCCCCTTCCTTAGGAAGGATAATCTGGAAGCTGCCCAAGGCCATGTCCTTCCCAGCAGGACCCCAGGGAGAGGAATATAGGCATGCTGAGCCTCAGAGGAGTGGCCCCAGAGTGTCCTCAGACCTCTCCTAATGGCAGTAGTGTTAGGAAGGGGGCTCAGCTCTCAGGAGTTTGATGTGTCTCTGCACCACCAGAGAAAAGTATCTCTGGAGCTCTCCTGCCAAGAACCTTGGCCTTGAGCACCATCGAGTCTCTCCCTGTCGCCGAGGACGCTTACAAACTCAGGTCTTCTGAGCAAAGCCATGCTGGATGAAAAGAGAGGGACCTTGACTTGAGCTTGGACTCCTGGGTTTATTTCTGGATTCACCCACTGACTTTCTTTCTGCTTTTGGAGTTGTTCAGCCTCCCCAGGCTTTTCTCACTCATCTCTAAAATAGGTATTTGAGAAGCTACAGTGAGGAGCTGACAGGGTCCAGAAGTGACCGGTCTTCCTAGTGCTGAGGGAGGACCAGCTTTCCCTCCTCCCCTCTCCTCCCTCAATAGCAAGGGAGTGAGTTCATCTTTGAGTCACAGTCAAGGGATTTGGAAAGCAATTGGAAAGCCCTATTTTTAAAGAAGAGCTTCCCAGACAGCTCAGTAGTAAAGAATCCACCAGCAAGGAAGGAGCCATAGGAGACAAGGGTTCAATCCCTGGGTTGGGAAGATCCCATGGAGAAGGGCATAGAAATCCAGTACAGTATTCTCACCTGGAGAATTCTTGCCTGGACAGAGGAGCCTGGTGGGCTACAGCTCATGGGGTTGCAAAGAGTCGGACCCTACTGAAACCACTTAGCATACAAGCATTACTTGATTAAAAGTCATTAGAAAGGACTCACAGATGAAGCAGTGCAATCTTTAGATATTCTTGAGCTCTAACCTTAATTTGTGGTCCACTGGAAAAGGGAATGGCAAACCACTTTAGTATTCTTGCCTTGAGAACCCCATGAACAGTAGGAAAAGGCAAAATGATAGGATACTGAAAGAGGAACTCCCCAGGTCAGTAGGTGCCCAATATGCTACTGGAGATCAGTGGAGAAATAACTCCAGAAAGAATGATGGGATGGAGCCAAAGCAAAAACAATACCCAGCTGTGGATGTGACTGGTGATGGAAGCAAGATCCAATACTGTAAAGAGCAATATTGCATAGGAACCTGGAATGTCAGGTCCATGAATCAAGGCAAATTGGAAGTGGTCAAACAAGAGATAGCAAGAGTGAACGTCGACATTCTAGGAATCAGTGAACTAAAATGGACTGGAATGGGTGAATTTAACTCAGATGACCATTATATCTACTACTGTGGGCAGGAATCTCTCAGAAGAAATGGAGTAGCCATCATGGTCAACAAAAGAGTCTGAAATGCAGTACTTGGATGCAATCTCAAAAACGACAGAATGATCTCTGTTCGTCTCCAAGGCAAACCATTCAATATCACAGTTATCCAAGTCTTTGCCCCAACCAGTAACACTGAAAAAGCTGAAGTTGAACGGTTTTATGAAGACCTACAAGACCTTTTAGAACTAACACCCAAAAAAGATGTCCTTTTCATTATAGGAGACTGGAATGCAAAAGTAGGAAGTCAAGAAACACCTGGAGTCACAGACAAATTTGGCCTTGGAATATGGAATGAAGCAGGGCAAAGACTAATAGAGTTTTGCCAAGAAAATGCACTGGTCAGAGCAAACACCCTCTTCCAACACCACAAGAGAAGACTCTACACATGGACATCACCAGATGGTCAACACCAAAATCAGATTGATTATATTCTTTGCAGCCAAAGATGGAGAAGCTCTATACAGTCAACAAAAACAAGACCAGGAGCTGACTGTGGCCCAGATATTGCTAAATTCAGACTTAAATTGAAGAAAGTAGGGAAAAACACTAGACCATTCAGGTATCACCTAAATCAAATCCCTTATCATTATACAGTGGAAGTGAGAAGTAGATTTAAGGGACTAGATCTGATAGGTAGAGTGCCTGATGAATTATGGACTGAGGTTCGTGACATTGTACAGGAGACAGGGATCAAGACCATCCCCATGGAAAAGAAATGCAAAAAGGCAAAATGGCTGTCTGGGGAGGGCTTACAAATAGCCGTGAAAAGAGGAGAAGTGAAAAGCAAAGGAGAAAAAGAAAGATATAAGCATCTAAATGCAGAGTTCCAAGAATAGCAGGGGAGATAAGAAAGCCTTCCTCAGCAATAATGCAAAGAAATAGAGGAAAAGAACAGAATGGGAAAGACTAGAGATCTCTTCAAGAAAATTAGAGATACCAAGGGAACATTTTCTGCAAAGATGGGCTCGATAAAGGACAGAAATGGTCTGGACCTAACAGAAGCAGAAGATATGAAGAAGAGGTGGCAAGAATACACAGAGGAACTGTACAAAAAAGAGCTTCACCACCCAGATAATCACGATGGTGTGATTACTCATCTAGAGCCAGACATCCTGGAATGTGAAGTCAAGTGGGCCTTAGAAGACATCACTACGAACAAAGCTAGTGGAGGCGATGGAGTTCCAGTTGAGCTGCTCTTTCAAATCCTGAAAGATGATGCTGTCAAAGTGCTGCACTCAATATGCCAGCAATTTTGGAAAACTCAGCAGTGCCCACAGGACTGGAAAAGGTCCATTTTCATTCCAATCCCAAAGAAAGGCAATGCCAAAGAATGCTCAAACTACCGCACAATTGCACTCATCTCATACGCTAGTAAAGTAATGCTCAAAATTCTCCAAGCCAGGCTTCAGCAATACATGAACCGTGAACTTCCAGATGTTCAAGCTGGTTTTAGAAAAGGCAGAGGAACCAGAGATCAAATTGCCAACATCCACTGGATCATCGAAAAAGCAAGTAAGAGAGTTCCAGAAAAACATCTATTTCTGCTTTATTGACTATGCCAAAGCCTTTGACTGTGTGGATCACAATAAACTGTGGAAAATTCTGAAAGAGATGGGAATATCAGACCACCTGACCTGCCTATTGAGAAACCTATATGCAGGTCAGGAAGCAACAGTTAGAACTGGACATGGAACAACAGACTGGTTCCAAATAAGAAAAGGAGTATATCAAGGCTGTATAGTGTCACCCTGCTTATTTAACTTATATGCAGAGTACATCATGAGAAACGCTGGGCTGGAAGAAACACAAGCCGGAATCAAGATTAGTGGGAGAAATATCAATAACCTCAGATATACAGATGACACCAGCCTTATGGCAGAAAGTGAAGAGGAGCTAAAAAGCCTCTTGATGAAAGTGAAAGAGGAGAGTGAAAAAGTTGACTTAAACCTAAACATTCAGAAAACAAAGATCATGGCATCTGGTCCCATCACTTCATGGCAAATAGATGGAGAAACAGTGGAAACAGTGTCATACTTTAGTTTTGGGGCTCCAAAATCACTGCAGATGGTGACTGCAGCCATGAAATTAAAAGATGCTTACCCCTTGGAAGGAAAGTTATGACCAACCTAGATAGTGTATTGAAAAGCAGAGACATTACTTTGCCAACAAAAGTTCGTCTAGTCAAGGCTATGGTTTTTCCAGTAGTCATGTATGGATGTGAGAGTTGGACTGTGAAGAAGGCTGACACCAAAGAATTGATGCTTTTGAACTGTGGTGTTGGAGAAGACTCTTGAGAGTTCCTTGGACTGCAAGGAGATCCAACCAGTCCATTCTGAAGGAGATCAGCCCTGGGATTTCTTTGGAAGGAATGATGCTAAAGCTGAAACTCCAGTACTTTGGCCACCTCATGTGAAGAGATGACTCATTGGAAAAGACTCTGATGCTGGGAGGGATTGGGGGCAGGAGGAGAAGGGGACGACAGAGGATGAGATGGCTGGATGGCATCACGGACTCGATGGATGTGAGTCTGAGTGAACTCCAGGAGTTGGTGATGGACAGGGAGGCCTGGCGTGCTGCGATTCATGGGGTCTCAAAGAGTCGGACACGACTGAGCAACTGAACTGAACTGACTTAACCTTAATTTGCAAGTCACTGGGCAGTCATCACAGTGGGAGTACGGCAGGACATTCCACCCCTGTTCCTGGAGAGCCTAGAGGGCGAATAAATTAGAATTTCTGTGTGCAGAACTGCGAAGGATCCAGCAGAACGTCTTTATCAGAGCATTGTTTACAATCTGATACCCTGATGGCAGCAGCATTGCCTGTGGCTTAGTAGCAGTCTGCCCGGAATAAATTGTTGCAGACCTTCCACTGGAAAAACATTCTGCCTGGATCCCTTGACAAGAGCCTGCTCGCCAGACTTGACCGTCCTTATTAAAACTTCTTTCCAAAGCTTCGAGAACAGAACTTCATTAACTGGGCAGAGTAGAGGACTAGGTGGGTGCTTGATGTTAATGCTGTGATGATGGGAAGGGAAAGGCTGATGTTTTGTGTGCCGCATGCAGCATCCACCCTGGGGAAAGCTGTAATAAGAAGTGACCTCATACTGTAGACAGCTTCTCTGCAGCAGAGACTCCTGTCTGTTTCAAGAGCACTCTCCACTCAGCCTGGAGGGAGGATCAGGGTCACAGTCAAATGTCTGAGGAGACTCACTGCTCATCAGACCTGCAGGTGTGGTGGGTTGCCCACTTCCATTCACCGTGCTCAGCAGTCTGCATGTTCCCACTGCTCAATGTGCGAAATCCAGCCCTGGACACATCCCAGGAAGCATCCTGCAATGGAATGATACTTGGTAAAGGGTTGAGGGTTTGCCGTTTGAGGCTCTCAGACCCCTGGCCAGAATCCACAGAAACCTTCAGGATGTGGTTCAGGGGAGAGCTGCTCAGGGCCCAGAGAGGGTGGTGGGCATTTCCTTCAGAAGAAATCTGTCCTGCTACTGGGGCCCGACCTGTGGGGCTCTCCCTTCCCCAGCCCTGGGGATGGTGGCCTGTGCCTGCTCCTCCTCAGCTTGGGGGGAAGATGGCAGGCAGTCACCTCTTCCAGGTTTTGAGTGCTGGACTTCAGATGTAGGTATAAGACTCTGACCACCTTGGACACTGCAGGAGATGGCCAGGAGGGGAGAGGGCTCAGGCTTGCTGCTGCTGCTGCTAAGTCGCTTCAGTCGTGTCCGACTCTGTGCGACCCCATAGACGGCAGCCCACCAGGCTCTGCCGTCCCTGGGATTCTCCAGGCAAGAACACTGGAGTGGGTTGCCATTTCCTTCTCCAATGTATGACAGTGAAAAGTGAAAGTGAAGTCCCTCAGACATTTCCAGCTCTTAGCGACCCCATGGTCTGCAGCCTACCAGGCTCCTCAGTCCATGGGATTTTCCAGGCAAGAGTACTGGAGTGGGGTGCCATTGCCTTCTCCAGGGCTCAGGCTTAGGGAAGATGAATTGAAGAACTCAGGAGGGTTCAGCCCAAAGCTGTGCAGCAGGGGAAGGAAGTGGGCAGTCATGCCATCTTCAGGGCTCCTCAGCTGCTGTCATTCAGAGGGGAAACACTAGCCACCACTTGACTCACCCAGCTGCCTCTCTTTTGTGGGTGTGTAGCCACCATCCACACACCAACAGTGCTGAAGGGAGGAGGGGAGCCAATTTGCCCACCATCCTTGCAGAACTAGAGGGCAGAGTGACTCAACCTTCGTGGGACCAAGCTGATGGGGGAACAGGCCCTAACTCTGCATGGGGCTGGGTGACTTGGTGTCAAGTGGCAAACGACACCTCACCTCTGGATTTGTGGCTGTGGAGGAGAAAAACACTGGTTTGAAGGGAAATAAGCCAGACTGAAATCTAGCTCCATCTCTTACCATTTGGGCAACCAGGGAAAGTCTTGTCCAGTTGTCAGGGTTCTGTATGAACGCACATGCTCAGAATGGGAGGGCATGACATACGGCTTTTATGATGGAGGAGAGACTCTGATTCTGTCATTTTGTGTCTCCTCCAAGTGAGCAATTAAGCCTCCTAAGTCATAAGCTTCTGAGGCACACTGTCAGAGGCAGCAGGTGGTCAGATATACATGTGCCAAATGTGGGGAAGCTGGGGTGTGAGCTGCACTGTAAATTGGAAACAGCCTTGTAGCAAAGCGGGGACTAATTGTGTCACTAGGGGAAGTTAAGGAGGCTCCTCCATATCCAGATCACCGTGTTAGAGACAGCATCTTGGAATTTTCAGATGTCGAGTGGTGCACACAGTGGTCTCATCCTCGTGGCCTGAGCTCCTGGGGGTGTGGGGTGTGCATGTCCTGGGCCCTAAGCGGAGATGGTACTGGGCAGGGGGCAGGCTGCACTTGCTCTTCTCTCCTCCTCCGGCCTGGGCAAAAGCTGTCAGGGTTCCTGCTTCTGAGATGATTCTGGGATCACAGCATTTTTCTTCCCATGAGCTGCATGAGCTGGTTCAGGGTGAGCAGGGGGCATAAAGGGAGGATGGGCAAGGGCTCAGAACCCAGTCTTTGAACCCAGACCCCCTTCCCCCACTCAAACATGCGCCCACCTGCCAGTGCCCCTCCATCTCTCAGGAAGCTTCAAGTGGGACCCATCTGCCTCAAACGTGGCTTCTCTCAGCCTGGCTTTGTCTTCATACTGTAGGAAAGATACACGTCTAGCCCACATCTGCCTGGTGTGTCTTTGAATATCCAGATCTAAAGCAACGCCAAACTGCAGAAGTGTATTTGGTCAAAGCACAGGGAGATGGCTCAGGTGCCTGGCCCCTGGCTCAGGAGTCCTGTGTTCCTGGGTGGATCATGCTTGGTGCCCCCAACAGCCTCCTGGGAAGCGTGACTGCTGTGTGGGCGTGTGTGTGGGGGTGCTGCTCTGCCCTGGAGACACTGGAGGTTCAAACAGGCAAGGCCAAGCCCATGTTCCTGGAAAGAGAGCTTCTGTGCTATGTGAGGCTGTTCCAGTGCCTGGCCCTGACAGCCTAGGAAGTCACCTCATCACATCTCTTGTGGATGCTGGCGGAACCCACAAGCCTCCTGAAGCTCACTGCTTGGAACAGACACCATGTAAAGCCAGCCTACTGTTTTTAAGCACCAAATTTGTGCCAGGGACTCACACATGTGCTCTCCTTGAATCTTGACAGTTTCTCTGCCAGGGAGACACTGTTAGGTTCACTTTACATGAGTGGAAAGTGAAAAAAAAAAAAGGCTCACCCAAGCATGTGTGTGAGTTGCTTAGTCGTATCCGACTCTTTGCAACCCAACGGACTGTAGCTTGCCAGACTCCTCTGTCCGTGGAATTCTCCAGGCATGGCCCTTGCTCAAGGCCCCAGGGTAGCAGTAATGGAGCCAGCCCAGCTAGTCTTGGGGCCCACATCTCCCAGCACACTGCCTTGCACACAGGCCCCTGGCTGGCAGCCAGGCTCACAGTGGATGTTCACACAGGAAATGGAATGATTGGAGCTGGAAGGTGGGGATCAACAACCTAAAAAAACTGCTAGAGCCATTCTCGGTGTTGTAGCTTCTGCCTTTTCTTTCTGCTTTTAAAATCTGGGGCCGAGTCCTCACCCCTAGACTCAGTGCAATTGGGAAGTTTTTCTGCTCCAGGGTCTGTTTCCATGGATAAAATGGGAATAATAAAAATCACAGCAGGACTCTGAAAGGTTTGGAGCACTAATTCCAGAGAATATTTACTGCTTTGGAAAATCTGTTAATGAGGGTTTTTTTTATGTTAATGAAAGTAAAATACATGAAAGCCCAAGAATCCCACAAACTGTGTGTATAATTGAAAAGTCAGCCGAGGACAAGAAAGTAGCAACTGAGTTCAGCTGGGGCTTAACCCAGCCTCCTATTCAGCGAAAATCCTGGATTCCACAGATTTCATCCCTATAAACCTTGGTGAGTTAGTACGAAGTCAAGTAGCCAATGAAGTTCTGTATCGGAAGCATTACATCATGGAGGAAAAGGCTCATTGGTTGTCTGGTCTCCGGGACCCACCCCCAACCCTCTGGCTGGTGTAAAACTGCTTGTCCTTGGAGTTGGGGGGACAGTGCTTCTCGGAATGATACTCTGCCAAGCTTCGAGCATCCATCTATTTCTGAAGCCTGTCCATATCTGGAGGTCTGTTCCTGGGGGACCTGACCATACTATCCTCCTCGGAATCCATAAAAAAAGGATCTCTTTCCACATCCATAAGAAAAAGACACTGGACCGGAGCAGATTTGTACTCCGAAGCAGCATTTCCCATTGGCCCTGCCCATGCCCATGGCTATGGTTTCACGGGCACACAGCCTACCTCTTGCCCGTGCTTTCATGGTAGAGTTGAGTTGTTGCAGGGACCACATGGCATGCAAAGCTGACACATTTACTCTCTGGCCCTTTACAGATGTAGTCTGTGGCCCTTGGACTAAAGGTTTGAGAAGGTTTGGTACGCTGGTGTAAGATCATTTCTTAAATTCCCAATGAACTTTTAAGCCTTTGCTACTGGCTCATTTTCTTCAAGAAATATTTGTAGCAAATCCTTTTATAGAAGCTCCCTTGCATTCTGTGTGGTGAGGGGTTACCAACGGTGATGCTGAACCCCTTGTTGCCAAAAGCCCGCTGTACCAGGACAGCCCTCAGAGGGCCACCTCCTCTGCTTTGTCTCAGGAACTGAATCCAAACCCCAGGCTCACATCCACTCTGCCCATGGGGAAGGGTGACAGGTGCTGAGGAATGTCCTGGAAGCATATGTTTTGCTGTTGAGAGACGCAGGGGACTGCTGCTCCTAAAACCTTTGGGATTCCAATAAGGCATGGCCAAGGGGGTAGCTGGGTGGGGCCTGCCAGGCCCACCGTGGGCTGGCCCTGCTGCCATGTCTTCTGCTGGGGCAGCAAATTGTGGCTGAAATGTGACTGTCTGTCTTCGCAGCTCATGACCTACCTGTTAGTTCCCAATCAACTCACAAATGGTACCTATGGAGATGCTCATTCAAACAACCAGTGGGTCATCAAGGAAATAAAAACATACCTGAAGACTCATGAAAGTGAAAGCACAGGGATCCACAGGCTATGGGATGCGGCAAAAGCAGTTTTAAGAGGGATGTTTACAGCCATACAAGCCTACATCAGGAAGCAAGAAAAATCTCAAATAAACAACTTAGATTTTACACTTAAAGGACGAGAAAAAGAAGAACAAACAAAATCTAAAATTTTTGTCTGGGTTTTTTGAACCCCAAACCTTCAAGATTAGAAGGAAAGAAATCATAATGTCAGAGTAGAATAAAAACAATAGAAAACAATAGAAAAGAAACTAAGAACACTAAGAAAACACTGGAGAAGTTCAATGAAACTAAAAACTGGCTCCTTGAAAAAATAAATGAAAGATAAATGTTTGGCCAGATTCATCAAGAGAAGAGAGGGGGCACAAATCAATAAAAAATGAAAAATAAGTTACAACCAACAGCACCTAAATATAAAATATCATGAGAGATTATTATGAACAATTATATGCCAGTAAAAAGGACAACATAGAAGAAATGAACAAATTCCTAGGAATATAAAATCTTCCAAGACTGAATCAGGAAAAATAAAAAATGACAACAGACCAATTATCAGTAATGAAATCAAACCGGTAATGACAAAAATTCTCAACAAATAAAAGTCCAGGATGAGACAGCATCAGAGGAGAATTCTAGCAAACATTTAGAGAACAGTTAACACTTATCCTTTTGAAACTGTTCCCAAAATGGCAGAGGAAGAAATCTTTACAATTTTTTTAAACCTATATTTCATTACTGATACAGCATCGAACACACAGTATAAGCTGAGACATGTTTGAGGACATCTGTACTCTAAAGCAAATGTTTCTCAAATGTTGTGATTTTTTTTTTTTTTTTTTGTCTATGGCTGTGAAATAAAAAGCCTTGAAAGAGGCTTTAAATTTTTATCATTAAGTTCACTGAGGTTCTCAAAGGCAAAGGATTAAATATTTTCTCGCTTCTCACAGTAAACATTGCTGAAGAGCTGGCAGATGTATGTTCTCGCGTCTGTATTTTCGCTCAGTTTTCAAATGTCTTGCTGATCAGGATGGCTTTATGCTATTGTTAGCCAATAGCTCAGCACAATGCACCTTCAGGGAGACTGGCTGACTGCAAATCCGTTCTTCAGCTTCCTGATTATTTCAATGTTTTGCCAGGTCTGCCATCAGGTCTAATTAGATTGTCTCTGTTTTTACTTGTTAATGTGGGCAATGAAGGGTTTGTATCAGGATGGTAAGAGGGTCATCGGCTGGAGTTGCGCGGTTGACCTTATCCTCATTCTGTTGTCTTCTGGCAGGAATCTTCTGGGGCTGTTTTGTAAGAGTGAATCTAGTTAAAACTAAACAATCTAATTAGGCCCCTATCCCTGCCTCCTCCCACGGCCACCCCATCCCCACCGGGTCCCTCAGGAGCCCTGCACGATGCAGCCAAAGAAATGCAGAAAAAGGAAAAGCAGCTGCTTCCATTGTAAATATCATAAAGTTTAATCTTCTCATTTTCTGAGGTAAATATTAAGTTTCTAACATTTCTTCTCATCCCCAGCCCCCAGTGGATGGGCATGACTCATTCTGAGGCACGCGTACCTTCTTTGGAGACCATCTGCTCTAAAGGTATTTTAAAGTATCTTTTTAAGACAAAGACATCAGATACATTTGATACATATTTGTTTTTCAAAAAGAAAAACCCAAACCTCCCCAGAGGCCTGTGGGCATAGCCCTCATTCAGCAGATGAATTATTTAATGGTTTTACTGGAAATCTAATTTTTTAGACAAAATAGTCTAAATAGATAAGAGAAGCCTGTGACCCTATGAAAGAGGACTCCATTGTGGAAAACAAATGATCAGGCCCCACTGTGTTTCATAGTTTTGGATTTTTTAAACCCAGATATAGCCAATTCTTGGCTCAGGCCACAATATCACAATAGTCTGTGGAAGATCCCACTCTAGTTTCTAATTTTCATTATTAATTCCTCTTATAGGCCCCTTTCACGCCTCCTTTTCCCCCTTCATAGGCAACCACTCCCTGTAACACTCCTTGTATGTCTTCTGTATCACTTTTTCTAAGTTAAGGCATTTCTTTTTTAGTTGCAGCTTTTTTCTGTTTGTTAAGAGCTTCCCCCTGCTCCCAGTTAAAAATAGGTTTTGAACATTACTAAGTGTGTTCTGTGAAAACAGATGATAGAACTATCTCCTTTATTCTAGTAATGTTAAATCTACACTGAAAATTTTTTTTGAGGTTGAATCATGATTGCCTTCCTGAGATGAGTCCTACTTAGTCATAATTTTTCTTAATAGTGTTTTAGGGTCAAATTATGAAACATAACTAGTTTCATAATTTTGTGGAAAATTCTTAAAGAGATGGGAATACTGGACCACCTGACCTGCCTCCTGAGAAATTTGTATGCAGGTCAGGAAGCAACAGTTAGAACTGGACATGGTACAACAGACGTTCCAAACAGGGAAAGGAGTACGTCAGGGCTGTATATTGTCACCCTGCTTATTTAACGTATATGCAGAGTACATCATGAGAAACGCCGGGCTGGATGAAGCACAAGCTGGAATCAAGATTGCTGGGAGAAATATCAATAACTTCAGATATGCAGATGACACCACCCTTATGGCAGAAAGTGAAGAAGAACTAAAGAGCCTCTTGATGAAAGTGAAAGTGGAGAGTGAAAAAGTTGGCTTAGAACTCAACATTCAGGAAATTAAGATCATGGCATCCGGTCCCATCACTTCATGGCAAATAGATGGGGAAACAATGGAAACAGTGAGAGACTTTATTTTGGGGGGCTCCAAAATCACTGCAGCTGGTGACTGCAGCCATAAAATTAAAAGACACTTGCTCCTTGAAAGAAAAGTTATGACCAACCTAGACAGCATATTCAAAAGCAGAGACATTACTTTGCCAACAAAGATCTGTCTAGTCAAAGATATGGTTTTTCCAGTAGTCATGTATGGATGTGAAAGTTGGACTATAAAGAAAACTGAGTGCCAAAGAATTGATGCTTTTGAACTGTTTTTAGGACCAAATTGGAGCCAGGACAGGCTCTAAGGGGCAGGCTAGGCCTGAGGTTTAATCTCTAGGAAGGCTGAGACACTGGAAACTCCCGCAGGCAGTGTAGCTCAACCAGTCAGAAAAATCCCCGTAGCCCCCAGCCTGCACCAGACCCGAGCCAATCCGGATAGGGATGCGAGGTTAAAAGTCCTGCACGCACGTATGGTTTAGCCAATCAGCTATGCTGTTACAGGAACAAAGAACCGTCTGTATAAAAGTAGATGTGATTCAGAGCTCGGGGCTCTTGTCGGATTCCACTGTGCTGGATGAGACCTGGGCCCTAGCTCGAGCTAGCAATAAACCCCTTTATGCTTTTGCATTGCTGTGGACGTCTTATTCTCTCAGTTTTGGGGACTCGGACTTCAGGCACAACACTGTGATGTTGGAGAAGACTCTTGAGAGTCCCTTGGACTGCAAGGAGATCCAACCAGTCCATCCTAAAGGAAATCAGTCCTGAAAATTTATTGAAAGGACTGATGCTGAAGCTGAAACTCCAATATTTTGTCCACCTGATTTGAAAAACTGACTCATTTGAAAAGACCTTGATGCTAGGAGATATTGAAGGTGGGAGAAGAAGGGGACAACAGAGGATGAGATGGTTGGATGGCATCACTGACTCAATGGACATGAGTATGAGTAAACTCTGGAAGTTGGTGATGGACAGAGAGGCCTGGTGTGCTGCAGTCCATGGGGTTGCAAAGAGTTGGGCGTGACTAACTGACTGAACTGAACTGCATGAAACTTAATATCTATTCTTTGGAAATTTGACAGAGCTTTCAGGAATACAGGTATTATTTCAAGTTAGAAAATCTTTTAACACAGTACCTACATAATAGGTTGTAGGAGGAAAGAAATGTAATCATCTCAGTGTTGCAAGTTGAGACAGAATTTTCAGCCTTATAGGTTGGCTAAATATCTAACTCTATCACTTGATGAATGGAGACTAGTCAGTGAGTTTTCTAATACAATCTTTGTGGGAGTATAAATTTTGTAGCATCAATTAATTTTTAAATTAATTTTTATAATTAATATGTAATAGGCATATCCTTTAACAAAGAGAGTACACTTTTTACCTTGACATAGAATTGCTCTTGCATAAATACTAAGATATATGCAAAAGATGATTGATTTCAGCATAGTTTGAAATAATAAAAAATTAAAACAATATATTCTTTTTTAAAGAAATAATTATTTATTTTTAAATAATTTGGCTGTGCTGGGTCTTAGCTGCAGCATCTGGAATCTGGTTCCCTGACCAGGGATTTAAGCTGGGCCACCTGCATTGGGAGTGCAAAATTTTAGCCAACGGACCACCAGGGAAGTCCTTCAATATTCTAAACTAAGTAAAATATGATACATGTGTATGATGAAATAATCTGAGTATCTATTTTAATAGCTACTAAAAACCTAATGTTGTGAGTCATGTGTCTGGTTTGATATGTTTATATAAATTTTAAAACACTGGAAAAAAAAAAAGACAACTTGACAGAACCCACATATGGAAGAGCCGGGCGAAAGCCTCCAGATTTTGATACGCAGTGTTGTCACTGTTAGTTCACTGCTCAGCATTTTGAAATCTCACTGATGGCTGGAGCATGTGGTGCATCTTTGCTCAGGTTTTTGGTCTGCTGGGCTCCTAGCATTTGGGAAACATGTCCTAAGTCACCACTCCCCAGGGTTGACTTATTGATTTCTCTTCATGGGTTTGTTAGCTGTTGCTTCTTATATTTTGAGATTATATTGTTTTGAGTTTAGGATGGAGTTCACTTCAAGGTCCCTATGGCTTTCTCTTCATTTAAGTTCTCCACATAAGCACCGGACTAATACAGGGAAGTGGGTGCTTTGAGATTCTGAAGACAGCTTCCACTGGAGTTCTAGGTACTTTAATTAATATTAATTACCTAGAAAAGACTGGTTTCTTGGTGGTTCCTGGAACTTGTTCTGTCTCTTGAGTTCCTCCTTGAGCCCCATGACCTCTTCCCACTTAGACTGTACTGTCATTGGAGACTGGCTGACACAGAGCTTGGACTGTCTCTAGAAAGGCTAGTTAAGTGCTCCTTAGTTCCTGTGGTTTGATCTGACTGCAACAGGCCTCTGCTCTCCTGGGTTCCCGGGGGTCTGGTGTGCAGCTGGCTATCTGGGTCTCCCAAGACCCAATCCTGGAAGCAAATGGACTGATAGCATCTGGTGTCCTTTTGCTCACTGTCCCTGGAGAGTGGACAGTCCCACACCTTCCTGAGCTACTTATTGAAGCTGAAGCTTCAGTGACAGTGACTGTAAGCCACAAGTTCCCTTTCTGGGGGGAATATTATGCTGTACAAATTTGGTGAGAAGGAGAGAGGATCCAGGGCATGGAATGCCCTTAGAGAAGGGTTGCTGGGTCAGCGTACCCGAGACCCTCAGAGGCAATGGTGCAGGGACCCTGTGCTTCTCAGGGCACATGAGGCCAGGGTGGGCCTGGGGAGAGAGCAGACCTCACACCATCGTCTGCCAGCTCTGTCTTGCTTTGCACCTACAAGCTCTTCCAGAGCACAGGGTACCTCCAGGATGGGCCTGGCCTTGCCACACACCATGCACCCTCTCCTCCCTCTGTCTGCACCTCAGTCTGTGCACTGTCAGCTGGTGTGAGAGCCCTCCAGTGCCTGCTTGTGTCCTGATGAAGGCTGGATGGCTTCTCTTATGGCAATGCTTTACGCCATAAGAGATATCTGTAGAGAAGCTGTAGTGTAGTGAGGGGATATCTGTAGAGAAGCTGCTGGGAAGGGGTGGTGCTTTGGGGCTGGTGGGGCTCAGTCTGCATACCTTCTGATTCCATCCAGGGGATGCACACCTGTATCTCCCAGACTCCTTGAAGTTGATGTTCTGGAGACCATGTAGGACCCTGATTAGATGTTTTGGGAGGGACCTGCATTCTAAGCCAGGTCAGTTGGCGCAGGAGGCAGAGATTGCACACTGTTGGTCAGTGTGGCTCAGGCAGGAGCCCTGGAGCAGGGGTACCATGGCAAATGCAGCTCCTTGCATCATTCCAAAACCAGTCGTGCATCAGTCAGTTCAGCTGTAAATCATTTACTGTGACGAGAAACCCCAATGCCTGTCTTGGTGGTAGATTCTGTGCTGTGTGGCCAAGCTTATCTGATATGGAGGGGACGGCATCGTAGTTGCATGGGGAGTGATTCATTGCTCATTTCCTCTCTTGCAGAGGAAAAAGAAAGCAGGAAAGTCCTGGGGGTCTGGCAGACACAGGCAGGCAGGGAAGGTGTGGAGAGAGTCAGGACGAATGGCTGAAGGTGACTGAGACCCACAGCCGCATGTGCTCAGGTGAGCTATGCCCATGGCTGTTACATTCCTGCTGGCAAGGGGCATTTGCCATGTTGTTTAGAGGATGTCAGCAGTTCCTAAAAGCCCCACCTCTAGCCACACTACCTCCCCTTCCACGTACTTGATTTCTTGGATGGCTCATCTGCCTAACAGGGTCACATGTTGTTGAGAAGTGTAAAAGCATCTAATGCACCCCTCCACCTTCATACCCCCAAGAAGGGATGCAGATGGAAGCCTCTTCCCTCTTCTGCCCAGCCCTGATTCCTTTCTGTATCCAGGGCCTTATGTGTGTGGGGCAGTCAGCCCTCTGCACATGGCCGTGCAAGCCCAGGGGTTCACATAGCATCTTCTGTCCTAGAGAGGAGGGCCCAGAGAAGAGGCCTGCTTGTTGCCTCATGCTTGGTGGCAGGAGCTTCTAGGGTCTGGCCCAGAGGGGTTGGGTACCTGGTCCCTGACTTGCAGACTCAACCCACAGGGAGGGGAGAGGCCCAACAGGAGCCCAAGAGCAGGACCCTCTCAACTGGGGATGCAGGAGTTAAGGTGGCTCAGATCTGGGTGGGGGTGGATGTGCTGTGACAGCCATTAGTCAGGAAAGATCTAACCCCTCACACTAGCTTAAGGAAGTCAAACTTGTTTGCCTCACTTCCTTGGGAGAAACAGAAGTAGGGTAGAAAGATGCACAGATCATGTCAGCATAACAGCCCCAGGACAAGAGGGACTTTGTATCCTTCACATTAAAAATACCAAGTAACAGGCTCATCCCGCATCGTGGTGTCTAAGCAAGTCAAAGGGGTGAGGATTGGCGTGGGGGTGGGGGGCCGGGCGGGGGGAGCAGTGTCAAGTCTGAGGTACAAACCCACTGTGTGGGCAGGGCACTTTCCCTTGGAAGGCATCTCTCATGAGAAGCTCTTATGCAAGGAGTTGCTTGGTTCCTATGTCTTGTACTCCTAGTGAAGTTGATACTTTCTTTTTTTGATTTTCCATCAAAGTGGGAGCCTAATAATATAAGAAAGCCCTGCATCTGTAGATCTGAGCTCAGACTTACTCCTGTTCCCCTCCCCTCACTGCCCCACCCTCCTTATTTCCCCCTCTCCTCACCCTTTTTCCTCCTCCTTCTATCTTTTCTCTCTCCCTCAAACCCTCCATTCTTCTCTTGGTCTCTCTCACATCTCTCCTTTCTTATTTCTTTCCTTTCCCGTCCTCTTCTTCGTCACTGCTTCACACCCCCACTCCCAGTGGATTTACTCAATTTCTTGGTTCAACAGCTTGATTCACATGTGAACAGATGTTTTCATCACTGACTGCAGTGCTAGTCAAAAAACCCCAAAGTGCAGAGCAAAGGCAATATGGTCTTTGATTCTTCTGCTTCTTGTGATGACACTGTTTTAAAGTAGTGTTCTGAATTGCAGCTGCAGGCTGTATTTTTCTTGATGTTTAAAGGATTTGCTCCACCCACAATCCATACAAGGTTTTAAGCCTTCAAATCCAGTTACTTCCTGATTGGATTTGCATGCTTCTTCCTCAGTCAGCAATTAAGCTGTCATTTCATCCACAGGACACATTCTTGGATATTTGTTGTTAAAGACCCCCCAGTTTTCTGTTCTTCCTCTGGGCAGGTGTATGAAGACTGAGTCTGCAACAAAAGGCCTGTTTCACTCACCTGTGGACACAAAGCCCCTTCGTGTTTGTGGCCATTGTGGCCCCATGACATTAGGCCCTGGCTGAGGCTGGTGCCAGCCAGTGTGCCATGATGGTGTGGTCTCCACAAGGGGCCAGTGGTCACCCTAGAAGCATGAAGGACCCAGTTCAGGGCAGAGGAAAGACCTGCTTTTATAGAGAGCAGTTAAGAAGTCCATGATGCTGACAGTCTAGACATATTAATTTGTATGTCCGGAGGCATAGATGGTAGAAATGTGGTGGGCCATTGGAATGTCTTCTGGTAATTTTATTAAGATGGTCCATTTGAAATGAGGGCTTTCCTTGTGGCTCAGCTGGTAAAAATCTGCCTACAATGTGGGAGACCTGGGTTTGATCCCTGGGTTGGGAAGATGCCCTGGAGAAGGAAAAGGCTACCCACTCCAGTATTCTGGCCTGGAGAATCCTGTGGACTGTATAGTCCATGGGGTCACAAAGAGTTGGACACTACTGAGTGACTTTCACTTCACTTTTGAAATGATCCTAGAATCATCAAATACCAGACAAGGCACCATCCGTCCGCGTGTCTCACCGTGGAGCCTGGCTCATCGGCACAGTCCCTGGTGCGTGGATTGACACCTGCACCACAGGGCTCTCAGCATCCGAGGACCCTCAGCTCTAAAGGCTAGAGTCCCCCACCCCATTCATGGTGTCAAAGGCACCCCACACATTTCCGTAAATGCTCCATGACTCTTTCCTTTTGGTCAGGAAAATCAGTTGAGAGAGTTGAAGGTTGGCCCGAGTCAGTTGGTTCCCAGTCAGCCTTCCCAGATCAAGAATCCCTGAGCTGGAGGGAGTGGGGCGGGTGAGGGGAGTGAGAGGACGGCACTGTCTGTGCCCCGGGGTTGGTGTTGGAAGGCTAGGCCTCTCTCCCCACCTCACCCACACAGCCACACTCACCATTACCTTTCTCTGGGACCTCTCTGTGACTCATCTCATGCTCTAGTGCTCCCCAGAATGGCCTTGAAATGCTGTGGCTCCTCGGATGAAACCACAGATCAGAGCATGAGATTTGTTATTCCTTTGTTTGTTAATTTCACTGTCAGAGAGGCATCTTGAAGAAAATGGTGGCATCTCTCCCCCTTTTTAACCCAACAGAATGACATTTATAGACCTGCTGGACCACAAGGTTCTTTAGGGTGGGAATGTCCTTCCCATGTTTGTGTTTCTAGTGGTGACTGCAGTGCCTGGAAGACCCACAGGGCTGAGCATGCTGAGTGCAGAGGCCTCAGTTGTCCTGACAAGTTCCATGTCCACCCCACAAGGTTTCCGTGACACAAAGAATTGCCTAAAGTCAAAGGGCACAGGGCCCTCAGAGGGGAGGTTGAAGAGGCTACAGTGAAGTGCCAGCCCTGTGAAAACAGCCCGTAGCCTAGAGTGACAGGTGAGTGGGGACTTGTGCAGCAGACAGGGCAGTCTGGGAAGTTTGCTACTGATCCACTTCAGTACTAATGTGCGTGCTCATGCCAAGTCACTTCAGTAATGTCAACTCTGTGTGACCCCTTGGACTATAGCCTGCCAGACTCTTCTGTCCATGGGACTTTCCAGGCAAGAACACTGGAGTGGTTGCCATACCCTTCTCCAAAGGATCTTCCTGACCCAGGGATCAAACCTGCCTCTCTTATGTCTCCTGGTTGGCAGGTGGGTTCTTTACCACTAGCACCACGTGGAAATACTCATGTAGCACATGGCAAGTTCTTGCACAACCAGAACTTCCCTGACTAGACCTTTGAGGTGAATGATGTGTTCCTTCCTACACTTGACTTTCAGGAGAAGTTATCAGCCAACGTATTGCTGGGACCACAAACTGTTGACATCTTGTATTGATTCCTCCTCTCTCCAGGGCAGGGCAGCTGCCTGGCTTTGTTCCTGGTCAGGTCAGGTCTGGGGCCTTCTGATGGGAGGAGCCTTGCCATCTGGGCACTGTTCTTCCCATGGTCTCTGCAAATCCTTGGGTACATTCGAAGTTCCACCTAGACAGGCATGGGTCACTCCTGTTCACACTCCACTGGCAGGTCTCATATCCAGGCCCAGTATCTAGGGGCTGGTGTGTGTGTGTGTGTCTGTGTGTGTGTGTGTGTATCTGCCCCCATCATGACTACAAGGAAAGCAGTTTGTTTGATTCTCCTGTTTCATACTAAAATGACACTGCAGTTTGTTCATTTTGTTGCAACTCTACTCAGAATTCTTCATTTATTCCCAGATAAGGCCCAAACCCTCCTAGCATGGAGAGTTTTCCCCAGCAGTGCCTGCCGTGCTTTCCCTCCACCTACCCTACAGGGCACTCTCACCTAGGCCCTTGGCTTCTGACCAGGCTGGCTTCACATCCGCCTACACTCCTTGGTGAAGCCTTAAAAAAGACCCTCCCACCTTCTGTAAGCCCACCTTTGATTCTTGCTGTTTTCTGTTTGTACCATCCTTTCTGTGATTACCCATGCATCAAAAAAATTTTGTGATTATGTGATTACCCATGAAAAAACTCATGTAATTACCCACGAAAAATTTTCCTGTCATATGTTTTCACTTTGCTTTTTGTGTGCTTACATTTTGCTGCTCACTGAAAAAGAGCATCTCCCGGGAGGCTGGGGCCCTGATGTAAGGTGTGTCTCCCTGAAGGCCTTACCGAAGATCCAGAGGGTCAGGTGTGCATGTGGGCTGCCCTCAGGGTGCACAGCAATGTGGGTGATGTGATGGGGATACAGGTGCAGTGTCCCCAGGCCCTCCTGACAATGGCCTGATGGACCTTGATAGAGGTCAGGGAGCATTTTCCCCAGGCTTTGTGATGACCACTTAGGGACACAGCAAGTCTCTGAGCACCACATCACCTTGAAATAATTGTCAGTTTGTACTGACTGAGGTGGGAAATTGGGCTGCTGTCGCATTTCTTCGAAATATTTTCAATAAACAGAGAAAGACAAAGTTCTTTTTTAAAGATAAATGTTAACAAACTGTCATTTTCTAGATGCCATTTTCAATATATGCTTATTGAAGAGTGTGGGGCCCTTAATGGGAAACCTTAAAAAGAAGGGCTAGCTTTGCGGTTTAGAGCTAAGATGGCGCCTGGCGGAAGAGATGAGGGTGCGGCCTAAGTTGTCTGTCAAAACTTTTGATTGGCTCTCTTGATTTCCGTGCACGTGGACAGTGCGTGATCACCATAGACTCCATGATGGCACATGACGATTTGGCCTTTAATGTGATTGGTGCAACTATGGAAAGTCCCTCGCAAACCCCTGCCTGCTTGCCTTTATAAACCAAGAGCTTGCGACAATGAAGCGGAACTGCTCAGATGGAACCCCTGTCGCGTCTGATTGTCTCTCGCTCGCCGAGGGGCTGGGTTGGCGGACAGCAGGCTCACCTCTCCTCGGGACCCCTCGGCTTTGCTGAGGGAAGTTCCACTGCTTCTCTCTTTCTGCGGAGCGCCCCCTGCAGAAGAGAGATTAGAAAATGAAAGTTAATAAAAACGAAGAGAAGAAATCATCTGTAACCATAACTACAGGTAACATTTTGGCATGTTCTTCCAAGTGTGCACATGTGTTTTCTTGATTCTAAGGTACCATCATTTCTAAGACACACTCTTGATCAATTAATAGCCTTTTAGAGAAAAAAGGAAGTACTTTCAGTGGTAAGATGATTCCATTTCCGAAATAGTAAAGTCCCATAGAAGACAGACTTATGGTTACCAAAGGGGAGGTCGTTGTTCAGTTGCTCAGTTGTGTCTGACTCTTGGCAACCTCATGGACTGCAGCACACCAGGCTTCCCTGTCTTTCGCCATTTCCCAGACCTTGCTCAAACTCCTGTCTGTTGAGTTCGTGATGCCATCCAACCATCTCATCCTCTGTCAACCCCTTCTCCTCCTGCCTTCAGGGTCTTTTCTAATAGGTTGGCTATTTGCATCAGGTGGCCAAACTATTGGAGCTTCAGCTTCCAGCATCAATCCTTCCAATGAATATTCAGGATTGATTTCCTTCAGGATTGACTGGTTAGATCTCCTTGCAGTCCAAGGGACCCTCTAGAGTCTTCTCCAACACCACCGTTCAAAAGCGTCAGTTCTTCCATTCAGTCTTCTTTATGGTTCAGCTCTCATATCCATACATGACCACTGGAAAAACCATAGTTTTGACTAGACAGACCTTTGTCAGCAAAATAATGTCCCTGCTTTTTAATATGCTGTCTAGTTTAGTCATAGCTTTTCATCCAAGGAGCAAGCATCTTTTAATTTCATGGCTGCAGTCACCATCTGCAGTGATTTTGGAGCCCAAGAAAATAAAGTTTGTCACTGTTTCTGTTGTTTCCTCATCTATTTCCCATGAAGTGATGGAGTGGATGCCATGATCTTCATGGTTTGAATGCTGAGTTTTAAGCCAAATTTTAACTCTCCTGTTTCACTTTCATCAAGACGCTCTTTAGTTCCTCTTCACTTTCTGCCATAAGGGTGGTGTCATCTGCATATCTGAGGTTATTAATATTTCTCCCAGCAATCTTGATTCCAGCTTGTGTTTATCCAGTCCGACATTTCTCATGATGTACTCTACATACAAGTTAAATAAGCAGGGTGAAAATATACAGCCTTGACTTACTGATTTCCCAATTTGGAACCAGTCGGTTATTCCACATCTGGTTCTAACTGTTGCTTCTTGACCTGCATACAGGTTTTGCAGGAGGCAGGTAAGATGGTCTGGTATTCCCACCTCTTTAGGAATTGTCCACAGTTTGTTGTGATCCACAGTCAAAGACTTTAGCATAGTCAATGAAGCAGAAGTAGGTGTTTTTCTGGATTTCTCTTGCTTTTACTATGATCCAATAGATGTTGGCAGTTTGATTTCTGGTTCCTCTGCCTTTTCTAAATCCAGCTTGAACATCTGAAAGTTCTTGGTTCACATACAGCTGAAGCCTGGCTTGGAGAATTTTGAGCATTACTTGGCTAGCATGCGAAATGAGTTCAATTGTGTAGTAGTTTGAACTTTCTTTGGCATTGCCCTTCTTTGGGATTGGAGTGAAAATTGTTCTTTTCCAGTCCTGTGGCAATGGCACCCCACTCCAGTACTCTTGCCTGGAAGATCCCATGGGTGGAGGAGCCTGGTGGGCTGCAGTTCATGGGGTCGCGAAGAGTCAGACATGACTGAGGGACTTCACTTTCACTTTCCACTTTCATGCATTGGAGAAGGAAATGGCAACCCACTCCAGTGTTCTTGCCTGGAGAATCTCAGGGACGGCGGAGCCTGGTGGGCTGCCGTCTATGGGGTTTCACAGAGTCGGACACGACTGAGGCGACTCAGCAGCAGCAGCAGCCGGCCACTGCTGAGTTTTTCACAAGGGAGTGGAATGTAAAAGTAGGAAGTCAAGAGATATGGGAAGTATCAGGCACATTTTGCCTTGGAGTACAAAATGAAGCAGGACCTTAAAGGCTAACAGAAGTTTCCCAAGAGAGTGCATTGGTCATAGCAAACTCCTTCTTATTATTTTTTCCTGTTTATTTATTTTACTTTACAATATTGTATTGATTTTGCCATACTTTGACTTGAATCCGCCATGAGTGTACATGTGTTCCCCATCCTGAACCCCCCTCCCACCTCCCTCCCCATCCCATCCTTCTGGGTCATCCCAGTGCACCAGCCTCGAGCACCCTGTATCATGCATAGAATCTGGACTGGTGATTTGTTTCACATATGATAATTTATATGTTTCAATGCCCCCCTTCTCCCATATCACCCCACCCTAGCCCTCTCCCACAGAGTCCAAAAGACTGTTCAATACATCTGTGTCTCTTTTGCTGTCTCGCATACAGGGTTATCATTACCATCCTTCTAAATTAGTATACTGTATTGGTGTTTTTCTTTCTGGCTTACTTCACTCTGTATAATAGGCTCCAGTTTCATCCACCTCATTAGAACTGATTCAAATGTATTCTTTTAAATGGCTGAGTAATATTCCATTGTGTATATGTACCACAGCTTTCTTATGCATTCTTCTGCTGATGGACATCCAGGTTGCTTCCATGTCCTGGCTATCATAAACAGTGCTGCAATGAACATTGGGGTACATGTGTCTCTTTCAATTCTGGTTTCCTCGGTGTGTATGCCCAGCAGTGGGATTGCTGGGTCGTAAGGCTGTTCTATTTCCAGTTTTTTCAGGAATCTCCACACTGTTCTCCATAGTGGCTGTACTAGTTTGCATTCCCACCAACAGTGTAAGAGGGTTCCCTTTTCTCCACACCCTCTCCAGCATTTATTGCTTGTAGACTTTTGGATAGAGCCATTCTGGCTGGTGTGAAATGGTACATCATTGTGGTTTTGATTTGCATTGCTCTGATAATGAGTGATGTTGAGCATCTTTTCATGTGTTTGTTAGCCATCTGTATGTCTTCTTTGGAGAAATGTCTGTTTAGTTCTTTGGCCCACTTTTTTGATTGGGCTTTTTATTTTTCTGGAGTTGATCTTCAGGAGTTGCTTGTATATTTTTGAGATTAATTCTTTGTCCATTGCTTCATTTGCTATTATTTTCTCCTATTCTGAAGGCTGTCTTTTCACCTTGCTTATAATTCCCTTGTTGTGCAGAAGCTTTTAATTTTATTTAGGCCCCATTTGTTTATTTTTGCTTTTATTTACAATATTCTGGGAAGTGGGTCATAGAGGATCCTGCTGTGGTTTATGTTGGAGAGTGTTTTGCCTATGTTTTCTTCTAAGCAAATTCCCTCTTCAAACAGCACAAAGAGACAACTCTACACATAAGCATCACCAGATGGTCAATGCTGAGTTCAGACTGATTATATTCTTTACAGTTTTTTTTTTTCTTTTTTAAAATTTTACTTTACAATTCTGTAATACATTGACATGAATCCACCACGGGTGTACATGCGTTCCCAAACATGAACCCCCCCTCCCACCCCCCTCCCCACAACATCTCTCTGGGTCATCCCCGTGTACCAGTTGAAGATGGATAAGCTCTATACAGTCAGCAAAAACAAGACTGGGAGCTGACTGTGGCTCAGATCTTGGTCCTTATTTCAAGTAAAGTGAAATTCACTCAGTCATGTCCAACTCTTTGTGACCCCATGGACTATACAGTCTATGAATTCTCCAGGCCAGAATACTGAAGTGGGTAGCCTTTCCCTTCTCCAGGGGATCTTCCTAACTAAGGGATCGAACCCAGGTCTGCCGCATCACAGGGAGATTCTTTACCAGCTGAGCCACAAGGGAAACCCAAGAACACTGTAATGGAGTGGGCAGGCTATCCCTTCTCTAGAGGATCTTCCTGACCCAGGAATTGAACCAGGGTTTCCTGACTGCAGGCAGATTCTTTTCCAATGAGTCAACTCTTCACATGAGATGGCTATTGTGGAAGCCCTTATTGCAAAATTCAGACTTAAAGAAAGTAGAGAAAACCACTAGGCCATTAAGTTATGACCTAAATCAAATCCCTTATGATTATACAGTGGAAGTAACAAGTAGATTCAAGGGATTAGATCTTATAGATTGCCTGAAGAACAATGGACAGAGGTTCATGACATTGTACAGGAGATGGTGATCAAAATCATCCCAAGAAAAAGAAATGCAAAGAGACAAGATAGCTGTCTGAGGAGGCCTTACAAACAGCTGAGAAAAGAAGAGAAGCTAGAGGCAAAGGAGAAAAGGAAAGATACACCCATCTGAATGCAGAGTTTCAAAGAATAGCAAGGAGAGATAAGAAAGCCTTCTTCAGTGATCAATGCAAAGAAATAGAGAAAAAGATTGGAACTGAAAAGAATACATATATCTTCAAGAAAATTAGAGGAAACATTTCATGCAAAGATGGGTACAACAAAGGACAGAAATGGTATGGACCTAACAGAAGTAGAAGATGGAGTTGGCAAGAATACATAGAAGAACTATACAAAAAAAGATCTTCATGACTCAGATAACCATGATAGTGTGATCACTCACCTAGAGCCAGACATCTTGGAGTGTGAAGTCAAGTGGGTCTTAGGAAGCATCACTATGAATAAAGTTAGTGGAGGTGATGAAATTCCAGTTGAGCTATTTCAAATCCTAAAATGGTAGGTGCTGGGAGGGATAAACTAGGAGTTTGGGATTAATTGATACACATTGAGGTCAGTTCAGTTCAGTTCAGTTGCTCAGTCTTGTCAGACTCTTTGCGACCCCATGAATCACAGCACACCAGGCCTCCCTGTCCATCACCAACTCCCGGAGTTCACTCAAACTCATGTCCATCGAGTCGGTGAAGCCATCCAGCCATGTCATCCTCTGTCGTCCCCTTCTTCTCCTGCCCCCAATCCCTCCCAGCATCAGGGTCTTTTGCAATGAGTCAACTCTTCGCATGAGATGGGCAAAGTATTGGAGTTTCAGCTTCAGCATCAGTCCTTTCAATGAACACCCAGGACTGATCTCCTTTAGAATGGACTGGTTGGATCTCCTTGCAGTCCAAGGGACTCTCAAGAGTCTTCTCCAACACCACAGTTCGAAAGCATCAATTCTTTGGTGCTCAGATTTCTTCACAGCCAACTCTCACATCCATACATGACTACTGGAAAAACCATAGCCTTGACTAGATGGACCTTTGTTGGCAAAGTGATATCTCTGTTTTTCAATGTACTGTATATTGTTACCCTGCTTATTTAACTTATATGCAGAGTACATCATGAGAAACGCTGGACTGGAAAAGCACAAGCTGGAATCAAGATTGCCAGGAGAAATATCAATAACCTCAGATATGCAGATGACACCACCCTTATGGCAGAAAGTGAAGAGGAACTAAAAAGCCTCTTGATGAAAGTGAAAGAGGAGAGTGAAAAAGTTGGCTTAAAGCTCAACATTCAGAAAACGAAGATCATGGCATCTGGTCCCATCACCTCATGGGAAATAGATGGGGATACAGTGGAAACAGTGTGAACTTTATTTTGGGGGGCTCCAAAATCACTGCAGATGGTGATTGCAGCCATGAAATTAAAAGATGTTTACTCCTTGGAAGAAAAGTTATGACCAACCTAGATAGCATATTCAAAAGCAGAGACATTACTTTGCCAACTAAGGTCCGTCTAGTCAAGGCTATGGTTTTTCCTGTGGTCACGTATGGATGTGAGAGTTGGACTGTGAAGAAGGCTGAGTGCTGAAGAATTGATGCATTTGAACTGTGGTGTTGGAGAAGACTCTTGAGAGTCCCTTGGACTACAAGGAGATGCAACCAGTCCATTCTGAAGGAGATCAGCCCTGGGATTTCTTTGGAAGGAATGATGCTAAAGATGAAACTCCAGTACTTTGGCCACCTCATGTGAAGAGTTGACTCATTGGAAAAGACTCTGATGCTGAGAGGGATTGGGGGCAGGAGGAGAAGGGGATGACAGAGGATGAGATGGCTGGATGGCATCAGTGACTGGATGGACGTGAGTCTGAGTGAACTCCAGGAGTTGGTGATGGACAGGGAGGCCTGGGGTGCTGTGATTCATGGGGATGCAAGAGTCGGACATGACTGAGCGACTGAACTGAACTGATCTAGGTTGGTCATAAATTTCCTTCCAAGGAGTAAGCGTCTTTTAATTTCATGGCTGCAGTCACCATCTGCAGTGATTCTGGAGCCCAAAAGATAAAGTCTGACACTGTTTCCACTGTTTGCCCATCTATTTCCTATGAAGTGATGGGACCAGATGCCATGATCTTCGTTTTCTGAATGTTGAGCTTTAAGCGAACTTTTTCACTCTCCTCTTTCACTTTCATCAAGAGGCTTTTGAGTTCCTTTTCACTTTCTGCTATAAAGGTGGTGTCATCTGCATATCTGAAGTTATTGCTATTTCTCCAGCAGTCTTGATTCCAGCTTGTGCTTCTTCCAGCCCAGCATTTCTCATGATGTACTCTGCATAGAAGTTAAATAAGCAGGGTGACAATGTACAGCCTTGATGTACTCCCTTTCCTATTTGGAACCAGTTTGTTGTTCCATGTTCAGTTCTAACTTTTGCTTCCTGACCTGCATATAGGTTTCACAACAGGCAGATCAGGTGGTTTGGTATTCCCATCTCTTTCAGAATTGTCCACAATTTATTGTGATCCACACAGTCAAAGGCTTTGGCATAGTCAATAAAGCAGAAATAGATGTTTTTCTGGAACTCTCTTGCTTTTTCGATGATCCAGTGGATGTTGGCAATTTGATCTCTGGTTCCTCTGCATTTTCTAAAACCAGCTTAAACTTCCAGATGTTTAAGCTTGTAAGCCGGCTTGGAGAATTTTGAGCATTACTTTACTGGCGTGTGAGATGAGTGCAATTGTGAGCATTCTTTGGCATTGCCTTTCTTTGGGCTTGGAATGAAAACTGAACTTTTCCAGTCCTGTGGCCACTGCTCAGTTTTCCAAACTTGCTGGCATATTGAGTGCAGCACTTTCACAGCATCATCTTTCAGGATTTGAAATAGCTCAACTGGAATTCCATCACCTCCACTAGCTTTTTTTGTAGTGATGCTTTCTGAGGCCCACTTGACTTCACATTCCAGGATTTTTGGCTCTAGGTGAGTGATCACACCATCATGATTATCTGGGTGGTGAAGCTCTTTTTTGTACAGTTCTGTGTATTCTTGCCACCTCTTCTTAATATCTTCTGCTTCTGTTAGGTCCATACCATTTCTGTCCATTATTGAACCCATCTTTGCATGAAATGTTCCCTTGGTATCTCTAATTTTCTTGAAGAGACCTCTAGTCTTTCCCATTCTGTTGTTTTCCTCTATTTTTTTTGCATTGATCGCTAAGGAAGTCTTTCTTATCTCTCCTTGCTATTCTTTGGAACTCTGCATTCAGATGCTTAGATCTTTCTTTTTCTCCTTTGCTTTTCACTTCTCTTCTTTTCACAGGTATTTGTATAAAACAGCTAAACAGCAAGGACCTACTTATACTGTAGAGAGCTGTAATCAATATCTTGTAATAATCTACAAGGAAAAGAATCTGAGAAAGAATACATATATATGCGTGTAACTGAATCACTTTGCTGTACACCTGAAACTAAGACAAGACTGTAAATCAACTATACTTCAATTAAAGAAAAGAAAAAAATGGTAAAATGTGAAAAAAGTGCACTTCTACATTACACAAATATATGTCATTCCCAAGGGGGACCATACTGTACATACAGTTTTTGTAACACTTAACATTTGTACTGTAAATTAATGCTGTCCCTTTTTGTTAGTTCTCCTCTGCAACATAATTTTAGATGACTGTAATTATTGATCTAAATAACTGTATGAATGTGACAGAAAATGCATAGTTTATTTTGTGCTAAAAATTAACAGAAAAATTTTTTCCTGCAAATAACTTCTTGTGTATACACATGGTAATTTCCTTAGGGTAACTACCTAAATGTGGAATTTCTTGGTCCGAATAAATGATTATTCTTGAGGCTGTTAGTAAGTACTGTCGAGTTGTCTCCAAAATAGGTGTTTCAATCCTTCTCCCAGGAGCTCCTGACCTCAGTGCTTCCACCTCTCACACTTTCCATCACTAGATTTTTGAATTAAAGGTAACATTTATTTCCACGTGCATTTCTGGTGAAGTCACAGTTAACAGAAAAGCCCATGCAGAGAACTACGGCGTTAGTTTGTTGTCTGGCATCTACTGCTCTCTCCAAGCAGAGAGCTTTCCTGCTGTGCAGTGTAATACTCAGTCACTACTCGTCATGTCCGACTGTTTGCAACCGCATGGACTCTAGCCTCCCAGGAGCCTCTCTCCACGGAATTTTTCAGACAGGAATACTGGAGTGGGTCACGATTTCCTACTCCAAGAGATCTTCCCGACCCAGGGATCAAACCCATGTCTCCCGCATTGGCAGGGAGGTTCTTTACCACTCTGCCTCCTGAGAAGCCAATAAGCTGGTAACGTGGGCACCAAGGCTTTCCGTGGTGACAAAGGCAGTGTCATGGCTCTGTAGGCTCTGCCACCTGGAAGGTGTGAGGCTGCAGTGGTGTGTAGCTCACTACCCCAGACTCGGAGCTGTGGCCTGGATCAAATCATGTTGGGGAGAAAAAGCATGTGGAGTGGCCCTGGGGTCTTGTATAATACAGTCTTGGGAGTGAGTTAAGGAAAGCGATGAAGCAGCTTGAAAATCAGAGGCTGCATTACTGCGACCTGCTCTTCCTCCCTTTGTGTGGCGCTGGTTCTTCTTTTGAAGTGTGGGAAGAGGAGGAGAATGGGATGGAGTACACAGGGAGTCTCTACATCCACCTGTGGTTCCTCGTACCTTATGGCAACATCCTGTTTTGGCAGGATGTTGGGTGACATAGGGGCCCATCCCTTGCAGCCAAGACTGAAGCACCCAGCAACATGACGTTCTCGTTTCCCTGGGTCATCTGGGGCCCCACCACCATAGCTCTGTCTGACCATGTACTAGAGTCAGTTTGTATGTATTGATTGAACATTTATTAAACACTGAAGTGTAAGATACTGCATTACACAATGGGGACTCAAGAGTGTCCTTGTATCTGGGAGGCTTACTGTTTTGTGGGGGAAATAAACGAAAGAGAAAAGGCGATGAACATTTAAGGATGCCAGGATGGGGCAGACAGTGGACGCAGATCCACTGGAGGAAGTGACCAATTTAAGTAGGTGATGGGAACTCACAACTAAGATCTCATAATACAGGTAAGCTTTGATCCAAGTTTCTCTTTCTTTCTTTCTTTCTTTTTTTTTTTTGCATTAAGTGAATATTTTCTATTGTAACATTGTAATTCCTTTAATGATTTTTCTTTTTGGAGAATTTTTTCTTAATGGTTGCCCTAGGGGCTACCATGTACTTCTTCACTTATCAGAATGTGTTTCAGATTTATTAACTAGCTGTTATTAACTAACTTAATTCCAGTGAGATATAGAAACATTACTCCTCTACAGGTCTATTCTCTCATTCCCCTTTCTGGACTACCAATGTTGCATTAATAAATGTTACAAACCTAACAATATATTGCTGTAATTATTACTTTACATAACTTTATGCCTTTTGGAGAAACTGAGAGAGCAAGTTAGAAAGTATGTGGGTTTAAAAAAAAACAATTTTTTAATTGGAGGATAATTGCTTTACAATATTGTGTTGGTTTCTGCCATACAACAATGTGAATCAGCCATAAGTATACATATGACCCCTCACTCTTGAACGTATCTCCCATCCCCACCCCATCTCACCCCTCTAGTTGTCACAGAGCACCAGGTTGAACTTCCTGTGTTATAGAGCAACTTCCTACAACCATATGTTTTACATATGGTAATGTATATGTTTCAATGCTACTCTCTCAATTCATCCCACCCTCTTCTTTGCTGTGTCTACAAATCTGTTCTCTATGTTTGTGTCTCTATTCCTGCCCTGCAAATAGGTTCATCAGTACCATTGTCCTGGATTCCATATATACGTGTTAATATTCCTTTGTTAATATTCCTTTGTTTTCTCTTACTTCACTCTATATAACAGACTGTAAGTTCATCTACCTCACTAGAACTGACTCAAATTCGTTCCTTTCTATGGTTAAGTAGTATTCCACTGTGTACACATACCACAGCTTCTTTACCTATTCATCTAATGACAGACATCTAGGTTGCTTCCATGTCTCTCTTGTAAATAGTGCTGCAGTGAACAGCGGGGTACATGAGTCTTTTTGACTTATGCTTTTTTAAGGGTATATTGATCACTACCTTGTGGTGAAGGGGCTTGCATAACTCAGTGAAGCTATGAGCCATGCCATGGGGGCTGCCCAGGATGGACAGGTCATAGGGGAGAGTTCTGACAAAGCGGAATCCACTGGAGGAGGGAAGGGCAAGCAACCCCAGTATCCTTGCTGTGAGAACCCCAGCAAGGTGGAATTGAACTGCTTTTGCTGCATCCCATAGTTTCCCCAGTGGTGCAGCAGTAAAGAATCTGCCTGCAATGCAGGAGATCTGGGTTTGATCCCTGAGTCGGGAAGATCCCCTGGAGAAGGAATGGCAACCCACTTCAGTATTCTTGCCTGAGAAATCCCATGGACAGAGAAGCCTGGCAGGCTACAGTCCATGGGGTTTCAAAGAGTCAGACACGACTTAGTGACTAAACAACATAGTTTTGTGTTGTCATGCTTTTGTCATTTGTTTCTAGGTATTTTTTGTTTCCTCTTTGATTTCTTCAGTGATCCTTGGTTATTTAGAAGAGTATTGTTTAACCTCCGTGTGTTTGTGTTTGTGTTTTTTACAGATTTTCTTTCCCCCTGTAGTTGATATCTAATTTCATGAAAGTGTGTGTTTATAAAGTTGGTTATATAAACCTTTAAAAAAAAATCTGTCTCTCTTCTGGTCCTGTGGATTTGGATCACCATGTGGTGTAATTTCCTTTCCTCAACACAACTTTGCTCTCACTCCTTTGTGGTGCTATTTTCAAATATATTACATTTCTGTATGTTACAGTCTAGATAGTACATTGTATACATATTGTTGTGCACAACTGATTTTTAAACCAGTTAAAAAAAGGAAAAGAAAAAGAAATATGCATTTATACTATCTCTTATAATGACATAATCACCTATATTGGTGTTTTTTGGGGGGAGGGGCATAGGATTTGAATTACTGTCTAGAGTCAATTTCAACCTGCTTTCAACTGAAAAACTTACTTTAGTATTTCTAATCATGCTTCCTTACAAAGCATTCTCTGTTTTTGTTTATCTGTGAATGTCTTGATGTAGAATTCTTGGTTAACCTTTTTTTTTTCTTTTAACATTTTGAATATGGCATTTTGAATATGAACATTTGTCCTGGTTTCCATGATCTCTCATGCAAAAACATCTGCTAATCTTGTTGGCATGACTTTACTGGATGAATTATTTTCTCTTGCTGCTTTCAAGATTTCTCTGTCTGCCTCAATATTCTACTCACAATAGACTCCAGGTAGACAGGAGGAACATCTAATGTAAAAACTTCTAACTAGTTTTATAAGTAAAATTATATATATATATAAATCATATATTAAAATTATATATACATTTTAATTATGCACATATAATTCAACACTTCAAAACATTTCACCTATTTGGTATCCTCTTAACCCCTCTAGGAGGTTACTATCTTCATTTTAATGATATGAAAACTGAGGCTCATAGAGGCCATGAAATATATCACACAGCAACTAAGAAGTCTTCCTTTCTCTGTTCTTGTTTCTCTTCCTCCTGAGGTCTAAAGACACAAGAAAGAGCAATAAAGGTGTGAATTTATATGTACATGTAGAGGGGAGAAAGAATTGGGACTGGAAGGAGATCCCTTCGAGAATATATCAATAAATTAAACCAAGTTGTGACCTGATGGCAATTCCACTCTAGCTGGGGAGACAGACACACCACAGCAGATCTGGATCCTGAGGTAGAAGCTGGGCGGCCTCTTGTCCTGGGCCTGGATGCTCCATGGGCCCATAGAAGTCTTCTCTTGACTCTTGCTCTCTCTCCACCATGCCCTCTTGCATCTCCCTTTGGAGTGCTTCTCTGCTGCTTGCTTTCCTTCTTCCTTTCAACACAACTGCCATTTAGACCCTTGTTGTTCTCACCTGGATCTCTGCAATAACCTCCTGGCTGGCTCTGGACTCATCTTTGTGGTCCCAGCCCAGCCTCTGCTCCAGAACCTATTGTGGATATATTCCAAGGACTGGTCTTCAAGGCAGACGGTGATCTTGCCCTTCTAAGCACATTTGACCTCATCTCCCCTCCTCTGCAAGTTGACCCCTGCTAGCTAACGAGGGTGCCCTTCTTTCTCCCCATCACAAATCCTGGGCTCATTCAAGTCTCTATTTCCTCTTGCTTTTTTGAAAATCACAGGGCTACCTCGGATCCTACCAATCCTAATGAGTGGAATTGTAGTTAAGAACATGGGCTTTGGGATTAGAGAGATCTATGTTAAAATTATGTAGTTACTCCTTGGCTGGCTGTTTAACTTCAGAGTTACTTAACTTCACAGTCAAAACTACTGCATGTAAGATGAAAATGCTATTAATAGCAATGTCCAAGTGTTGGCAGAAGGGTGACATGGTAAAGAGTCCCATGAAAGGCACTTTGCACGGAGTCTGGGAAGTCAGAAGGACACAGATGTGGCAATAGTTATTGCTATCATCCCCTCTTTAAGATGCATCCCACATCTGCCTTCTTCATGGGGCTTCTTTGCCACATCGAGCTACAGTGTGAATGAAAAATGTTGCCTCCCATACCAGTAAAGGAAGGATGTTGCAGCTATCAGGCCATCACATTACAGCTGCTCCAGTGGTGAGCCTTGAGGGAACTCATGACGGAGACAAAAGGGATGCCCACTACCAAGCCCTCAGCAACTACAGTCACACCCAAGTGAGCGCCTAAGGGGGCTCAGAATGTTAACTGCTTGATGAAGCACTCTTCATTCCAGAGAAAGGCACAGTTTGCGCATCATCACTGACACCAGGTGGCTCCTGGATTGAAGGAATGTGGACCCTACACACGCCCTGAACCTTATCAGCAACTCCATCCCTGGATTGTAAGACTCCTCACAATGTCTGCCCCCCTCCCCCCTGAGGTGGGGCACATGGTTTTGAGGGCATTATGCTGATGTGGCCCCCTTCTCTGACAAAGCAATAAAGCAATTCTTTTCTACTTCACCCAAAATAATTACTTGGAGTAGGAAATCCAGGCTGGCTGGGGCAGGAGGAAGAAGGGAGTGGTCTTGGCAGCTGCTAGGATGGTCCTGCTGTTGCACTCCCACCTTGGAGTTCCAACTACCAGGACTGTGTATGGCCAGGGTGCAGCCTTTCTAGGCAAGGGTGCCAGGCAATCTAGCCTCCACTCTCTCAAAAGAAGCTGATTTGGACAAAACCTTGGAACATTCAATCAAACCAGGAGACCCTCCAGGGGCCATGCCCAAGTCAGAACCACAAAAATTTGGAGCCAAATCTGGCCTCTGTACCTGACACTAAATTAATAAATCTCAGAGACAGAGCTTTGTATGAAGTAAAAAAAAAAAAAAAAGAATAGCTTTATTGTTTGCCAGGAAAATGGGGGAATCACAGTTGGCTAATGCCCTCAAACTGGGTCCCAAGCCAGGGGGTTTTGTAAGGAGCCTTATAGTCCAGGGGTGGGGGTGCTGATAAGGATCAGGGTGCATGCAGGGCCCACATTCTTTCAATCCAGAGATCACGTGGTGTCAGTGATGGTGGGCAAACTGTGACTTTCTCTGGAATGAAGAGTGCTTCATCAAGTCTTCCATTTGGTGGAGGTTTGGGCTTCCCTGGGGGCTCAGAAGTTAAAGCATCTGCCTGCAACGTGGGGTACCAGGGTTCGATCCCTGGGTCGGGAAGATCCCCTGGAGAAGGAAGTGGCAACCCACTCCAGCATTCTTGCCTGGAGAATCTCATGGAGGAAGGAGTCTGGTAGGCTACAGTCCATGGAGTTGCAAAGAGTCGGACATGACTGAGCGACTGAACTGAACTGAACAGAACTGAACTTAGTTCTACAGAAGATCTCAAAGATAATGTTATGTGTATCCCTTGAGGGGGAACCAGGGCCCTGCCCTAGGCTATACTATTGTTTCTTGGCTGTTCTTCCTTCATCTCTGCATTCCCCGGTTACCTGATAAGCAACTGTTTGAACTGTTCTTTGAAACTCAGGGAAGGGGACACAGAAAGGCTTTTGTGTCCAGGGGCCCCATAGGGCCCTGCTTGGTTTCATTACTACTTAGTCTTTCTTGCAAAAACTCCTATATATCCTGTCTCCCGCCCTGTCTCTTCAGAGCAGACTCCCAGAGCTATCTGAGATGTTATGTTCTGGGCTGAAGTCTTTAGAATGTCCACTGAATAAAATGTAATTCTCAACTTTCAGGTTGTGTGTTTTTTTCAGTTGACCAGAGCAATCAAGTCCTCATGCACTGAGGGCACCCACTTTGGCCTGAATTATTCCCCGTGTGATGATGACATTAGATATTATCTTCATGCTATAGAGTGCTCTCTCTCTCTCTCTTTTTAGAGTGCTCTCTTTCAAGAACAGATTTTGTGGGCTTTCATCATGCTCCTCTGGTACGCCCACGGCACTTGTAAAATTTTCTGATTGGAGTTGAGGGAACCTGGGGGGTGTGGCTCTCCATGCACAGTAAACCCAGGTCCTCTGGATTCAGGCTCCTATGAGCCCTACAGCTCTTTAGACTTGTGGCCACCCCTACCCACCTTCCTGGAGGGTTGCTGCAAGCTGGACAGATCCCAGAGCTGGAGTTGTACAGAGCAGGACTAAGTTGACTTAAAAAAGTAGTCACAGCCTGAAAGTAGAGAGTTATTTTATTTGTGGGAAAATCTTACAACTTCAAGCCTAGGAGACAGCATCTCAATAGCCCTGAGAAACTGCTCCGAGGTGGGGAGCGGGGGTGGGGGAAGAGGGAGAGGAGGAGTCTGTTTATACAGATTTTGCAACATAGGGGACAGGCAGTCTGAACATCAAAGATTATTGTTAAGTAAGAAAAACCAGATATCAAGTTAAGGAATTTAGTGTTCTATGTACGGGAAGATGCAAAAGTCTGGGATTATTGAAATATTTCTTTTCATATGCATCTCAGCTATCTGGGGCCAGCATCCTGCATTTTTACAGAGGTATTCTTCTCTTTCTTGAATTCTTTTAGGGCTCCTTGGCTGACACCAGAGGGCTGTAATTGCTGGTGACAAAGAAATAGAGGAAAACAACAGAATGGTAAAGACTAGAGATCTCTTTAAGAAAATTAGACATACCAAGGGAACATTTCATGCAAAGATGGGCTCGATAAAGGACAAAAATGGTATGGACCTAACAGAAGCAAAAGATATTAAGAAGAGGTGGCAAGAATACACAGAAGAATTGTACAAAAAAGATCTTCACGACCAAGATAATCATGATGGTGTGATCACTCACCTAGAGCCAAAAATCCTGGAATGTGAAGTCAAGTGGGCCTTAGAAAGCATCACTATGAACAAAGCTAGTGGAGGTGATGGCATTCCAGTTGAGCTATTTCAAATCCTGAAAGATGATGCTGTGAAAGTGCTGCACTCAATATGCCAGCAAGTTTGGAAAACGCAGCAGTGGCCACAGGACTGGAAAAGGTCAGTTTTCATTCCAATCCCAAAGAAAGGCAATGCCAAAGAATGCTCAAACTACCACACAATTGCACTCATCTCACATGCTAATAAAGTAATGCTCAAAATTCTCCAAGCCAGGCTTCATTAATATGTGAACCGTGAACTTCTTGATGTTCAAGCTGGTTTTAGAAAATGCAGAGGAACCAGAGATCAAATTGCCAACATCCACTGGATCATGGAAAAAGGAAGAGAGTTCCAGGAAAAACGTCTATTTCTGCTTTATTGACTATGCCAAAGCCTTTGACTGTGTGGATCACAATAAACTGTGGACAATTCTGAAAGAGGTGGGAATACCAGACCACCTGAACTGCCTCTTGAGAAACCTATATGCAGGTCAGGTAGAAACAGTTAGAACTGGACATGGAACAACAGACTGGTTCCAAATAGGAAAAGGAGTACATCAAGGCTGTATATATTGCCACCCTGCTTATTTAACTTATATGCAGAGTACATCATGAGAAATGCTGGGCTGGAAGAAGCACAAGCTGGAATCAAGATTGCCGGGAGAAATATCAATCACCTCAGATATGCAGATGACACCACCCTTAGGGCAGAAAGTGAAGAGTAACTAAAAAGCCTCTTGGTGAAAGTGAAAGAGGAGAGTGAAAAAGTTGGCTTAAAGCTCAACATTCAGAAAACGAAGATCATGGCATCTGGTCCCATCACTTCATGGCAAATAGATGGGGAAACAGTGGAAACAGTGTCAGACTTTATTTTGGGGGGCTCCAAAATCACTGCAGATGGTGATTGCAGCCATGAAATTAAAAGACACTTACTCCTTGGAAGGAAAGTTATGACCAACCTAGATAGCATATTCAAAAGCAGAGACATTACTTTGCCAACAAAGGTCCATCTAGTCAAGGCTATGGTTTTTCCAGTAGTCATGTATGAATGTGAGAGTTGGACTGTGAAGAAAACTGAGCGCCGAAAGATTGATGCTTTTGAACTGTGGTGTTGGAGAAAACTCTTGAAAGTTCCTTGGACTGCAAGGAAATCCAACCAGTCCATTCTAAAGGAGATCAGTCCTGGGTGTTCTTTGAAAGGAAAGATGCTAAAGCTGAAACTCCAGTACTTTGGCCACCTGATGTGAAGAACTGACTCATTGGAAAAGACTGTGATGCTGGGAGGGATTGGGGGCAGGAGGAGAAGGGGACAACAGAGGATGAGATGGCTGGATGGCATCACCAACTCGATGGATGTGAGTTTGAGTGAACTCCGGGAGTTGGTGATGGACAGGGAGGCCTGGCGTGCAGTAATTCATGGCATCGCAAAGAGTCAGACACGACTGAGTGACTGAACTGAACTGAACTGATGGCATCCTTGGAGAAGGAAATGGAAACACACTCTAGTATTCTTGCCTGGAGAATCCCATGGACAGAGGAGCCTGGCAGGCTATAGGCCATGTGGTCGAAAAGAGTTGGACATGACTTAGTGGCTAAATCACCACCATGACATCCTCAAGTTCCTCATGTAGGAAGTGGGACTGCTTGTCTGCATGGCTAGAAACTCACATTTGGAGGGCAGGAATCATGGTTAGCTGTGACATCCTTGTTTATTGATATGGCAGGAGATATTCCATTTCACATCTGTGACTGGTAGAGGGGTGAACTACAGCCTGGGTACCCCACTGTTCCACACTTTCTGAGGACAGAGGTTTTCACAGTTGTGGTTAGCCAGTCCCCTGCTCTGCCCACCCTGTGGGATCTTTATGAGCAACACTGGAATAGGAAGGATTTTTTTACATGAAACAGGCAGGAGTTCTGTATAATGATGGGAATTTGAGATGAAATCTGGTGTGAAATGAAATATTTTCTGCCATATCAGTGGGCAAGAAATGTCACAGCCATCAGCGATTTCTAGCCTTCAAATGTGATGAGGGCTCCCAAAAGGGAAATGGTGCCTGAGAGCCAGCAGATGCCCCCATGCACCCCTGTGACTGCTGAGGAGCTGGGGGTGGGCTGGGGTAGAATAAGCACCCCAGAGATGCACAAGAATTAAGGATGTAAACAGTCAAGAAATAGGGTTTTGCCCCAGACAGCTGAGGTGCATATGAAAGGAAAGAATTCAGTGAGCCCAGAGGCTTGCATCTTCCCATACAAAGAAGAACACAAAATTCCTTAGCTTGATATCGGATTTTCCTTATTACTAAACAGTAATCTTTGTTGTTCAGACTGTCTGTTCTCTTTGTTGCAAACTTATAGATAACCTGACTCCCTCTCTTGCCTCCTCAGAGCAGTTTTCTCAGGACAACTGACCCTCCCAGGCTAAGGGTCTTAAACATTCCCACCAAATAAAATAATTCTCTACTTTCAGGTTGTGACTACATTTTCAGTCAACACCGGGTAGATTATGTGAACCGACTTCTTGACAGTGTAATCACAGGCCATTTTCCGCCACCAAATTACTATTGTTTATCCAGGCACTATTAAAAAGCAGAGACATTACTTCGCCAACAAAGATCCGTCTAGTCAAGGCTACGGTTTTTCCAGTGGGCATGTATGGATGTGAGAGTTGGACTGTGAAGAAAGCTAAGCGCCGAAGAATTGATGCTTTTGAACTGTGGTGTTGGAGAAGACTCTTGAGAGTCCCTTGGACTGCAAGGAGATCCAACCAGTCCATTCTGAAGGAGATCAGTCCTGGGTGTTCATTGGAAGGACTGATGCTAAAGCTGAAACTGCAGTACTTTGGCCACCTCATGCGAAGAGTTGACTCATTGGAAAAGCCCTTGATGCTGGGAGGGATTGGGGGCAGGAGGAGAAGGGGACAACCCAGGATGAGATGGCTGGATGGCATCACTGACTCGATGGACATGAGTTTGAGTAAACTGCAGGAGTTGGTGATGGACAGGGAGGCCTGGCGTGCTGCAATTCATGAGGTCGCAAAGAGTCGAAAACACGACTGAGCGACTGAACTGAACTGAACTGATCCAGGCTCTGGCCCTGTTTTGGTTAGCAGAAGGAAACTGTGGCCTCCCTCTGCCTTTCAGCAGTGAACTGAGACTGTCTTTGACGCGGGGGCACCAGGGATGCACATCATATTGAAATGCTTGTTACTATGAAGAATATTCCTGGAAAATTGTGTCAACTGATTTGTGCAAATACTTCACCTGTGGTTGACATTGTAGTATTCAAGAGGCTTCATGTCTGATTCCTCATTAAGCATTCTTGAATGTAAAGGAAGGGCCTATTTTAAAGCAATGAGCTATTTTAAGTGAATCCTTTTGTAAAGTAAGAAATCCTGTTCTCAACTGATCCCTCTAGTAAATGAGGTTTCTGTTGTATATAATCATCAATGTGCTAGAAATTGCACTAGTCTATTGTGGTCAGTCGTGTCTGACTCTTTGCAATCCCACGGACAGGAAGCACACAAGGCTTCACCTTCCTTCACCATCTCCTGGAGCTTGCTCAAGCTCATGTCCATTGAGCCAGTGATGCCATCCAACCATCTTGTCCTCTGTCATCACCTTCTCCTCCTGCCTTCTATCTTTCCCAGGGTCTTTTCAAATGAGTCAGTTCTCATCAGGTGGCAAGAGTATTGGAGCTTCTGCTCCTTTAGTATTGATTGGTTAGAACTCCTTGCAATACAAGAGACTCTCAAGAACCTTCTCCAACACCACAGTTCAAAAGCATCAATTCTTTGGCTCTCAGCCTTCCTTATGGTCCAGCTCTCACATCCATACATGACATCTGGAAAAACCATAGCTTTGACTAGACGGACTTTTGTTGGCAAAGTAACGTTTCTGCCTTAAAAAAAATTAATTTATTATTTAAATTTTGTTATTATTTATTACTAAATCAATTATTTAAATAACTTATTTAAATTAAATAAATAATATTTAATTTATTATTATTAAAGGATAAGTGCTTTACAGAATTTTGTTGCTTTCTATCAAGCCTCCACATGAATCAGCCATAGGTATACATATATTCCCTCCCTTTTGAACCTCCCTCCCGTCTCCCTCCCCATTCCACTCCTCTAGGTTTATACAGAGCCCCTGCTTGAGTTTCCTGAGCTATACAGCAAATTCCCGTTGGCTGTCTATTTTACATATGGTAATGTAAGTTACCATGTTACTCTTTCCATACATCTCACCCTCTACTACCCTCTCCGCATGTCCATAAGTCTATTCTCTGTCTGTTTCTCCATTGCTGCCCTGTAAATAAATTCTTCAGTACCCTTTTTCTAGATTCCGTATATATGCATTAGAATACGACATTTATCTTTCCTTTCTGACTTACCTCACACTGTATAATGGGTTCTAGGTTCATCCACCTCATCAGAACTGACCCAAATGTGTTCCTTTTTATGGCTGAGTAATATTCCATTATGTATATGTACCACAACTTCTTCATCCATTCATCTGTTGATGGACATCTAGGTTGCTCCCATGTTCTAGATATTGCAAATAGTGCTCCAGTGAACAGTGGGATACATGTGCCTCTTTCAATTTTGGTTTCCTTAGGGTATATGCCTAGGAGTGGGATTGCTGGGTCATAGGGTGGTTTTATTCCTAGTTTTTAAGGAACCTCCATACTGTCTTCCATAGTGGCTGAATCAGTTTACATTCCCAACAGTGTAAGAGCATTCCCTTTCCTCCACACCCTCTCCAGCATTTATTGCTTGTAGACTTTTTGATGAGGGCCATTCTGACCCTCATCAAAAGGGTCAGATATGAAAGTTCAGTGTGAGGTGAAACTACAAATTCCCTTGTAGTTTTGATTTGCATTTCTCCAATAATGAGTGATGTTGAGCATATTTTCATGTGCTTGTTAGCCATCTGTTTGTCTTTGGAGAAATGTCTGTTTAGATCTTTCTCCCACTTTTTGATTGGATTGTTTGTTTTTCTGGTATTGAGTTGTGTGAGCTGCTTGTATATTTTGGAAATTAATCCTGTGTCAGTTGTTTCATTTGCTATTATTTTCTCCCATTCTGAGGGTTGTCTTTTCACCTTGCTTATAGTTTTCTTTGCCGTGTAAAAGCTTTTAAGCTTAATGAGGTCCCACTTGTTTATTTTTGTTTTTATTTCCATTACTCTAGGAAGTGGGTCATAGAGGATCTTGCTTTGATTTCTGTCCTCAAGTCTTCTACCTATATTTTCCTGTAAGAGTTTTATAGTTTCTGGTTTTACATTTAGGTCTTTAATCCATTTTGAGTTTCTTTGTGTACAGTGTTAGGAAGTGTTCTAATTTCATTCTTTTACATGTGGATGTCCAGTTTTCCCAGTATCATTTATTAAAGAGACTGTCTTTGCCATATTATATATTCTTTATTGCCCCTTTGCAAAAAATAAAGTACCCATAGGTGCATGGGTTTATTTCTGGGCTTTCTGTCTTGTTCCATTGGTCTATATTCTTGTTTTTGTGCCAGTACCATACTGTCTTGATGACTGTAGCTTTGTAGTATAACCTGAGGTCAGGAAGGTTGATTCACCCAGCTCCATTCTTCTTTCTCAAGACAGCATTGGCTATTTGGGGTCTTTTGTGTTTCCATATGAATTGTGAAATATTTTGTTCTAGTTCCGGAAAAATTTCATTGGTAATTTGATAGGGATAACATCTGTAGATTGCTTTGGGTAGTATAGTCATTTTCACAATATTTTTTCCAAAATTGAAGTTGTGATAAAAAATGTCCCAAAAAACAAAAGCCCAGGACCAGATGGTTTCACAGGAGAATTCTATCAAACATTTAAAGAAGAACTAATGCCTATCCTTCTAAAACTCTTTCAAAAGATTTCAAAATATTTTTTCCTACCCAGGAACATGGAATATTTCTCCATCTGTTTATGTCATCTTTGATTTCTTTCATTTGTGTCTTATAATTTTCTGTGTACAGTTCTTTTGTCTCCTTAGGTAAGTTTATTCCTGGATATTGAATTCTTTTTGTTGCAATGGTGAATGAGATTGATTCCTTAATTTCTCTTTCTGATTTTTCATTATTAGTATACAGAAATACAAGTGATTTCTGTGTATTGATTTTGTATCCCACAACTTTCTAAATTCACTGATTAGCTCTAGTAACTTTCTGATACTATCTTTAGGGTTTTTGATGTATAGTATCATGCCATCTGCAAACAATGAGAGCTTTACTTCTTCTTTTCTGATCTGGATTCCTTTTATTTCTTTTTCTTCTCTGGTTGCTGTATCTAGGACTTCCAGAACTATGTTGAATAATAGTGGTGAAAATGGACACCCTTGTCTTGTTCCTGATCTTAGGAGGAATACTTTCAGTTTTTCAACATTGAGAATAATGTTTGCTGTAGGCTTATCATATATGGCCTTTGCTATGTTGAGGTAGGTTCCTTCTATGCCCATTTTTTGAAGAGTTTTAATCGTAAATGGGTGCTGAATTTTGTCAAAGGTTTTTTCTGCATCTATTATCATGTGGTTTTTATCTTTCAGTTTGTTAATATGGTGTATCACATTGTTTGATTTGGATATACTGAAGAATCCTTGCATCCCTAGAATAAACCCAAGTTGATCATGGTGTATGAGCTTTTTGATGTGTTGCTGAATTCTGTTTGCTAAAACTTTGTTGAGGATTTTTGCATCTATGTTCATCAGTGATATTGGCCTGTAGTTTTCTTTTTTGTGTGTTGTCTTTGGTTTTGGTATCAGGGTGATGTTGGCCTCATAGAATGAGTTTGGAAGTGTTCTTTCCTCTGCAATTTTTTGAAAGAGTTTTAGAAGGATAGGCATTAGTTCTTCTCTAAATGTTTGATAGAATTCTCCTATGAAACCATCTGGTCCTGGGCTTTTTTGCCAGGGTGGGGGGAGATTTTTGATCACAACTTCAATTTGAGTGCTTGTAATTGGGGTGTTATAATGTCTATTTCTTCCTGGTTCAGTCTTGGAATGTGAATTTTTCTAAGAATCTGTCCATTCCTTACAGGTTATCTATTTCATTGTCATATAGTTGTTCATAATAGTCCCTTATAATCCTTTGTATTTCTGCATTGTCTGCTGTAAACTTTTCTTTTTCATTTTGTTGATTTGATTAACAAAATAATACAAAAATAATACAAAATAATGACAAAATTAATAAAAAAGAAGTCCCTTTTTTTCTTGATGAGTCTGGCTAAAGGTTTGTCAGTTTTGTTTATCTTCTCAAAGAACCAACTTTTAATCTTTACTATTGTGTCTTTCATTTCTTTTTCATTTATTTCTGCTTGGATCCTTATGATTTCTTTCCTTCTACTAATTTTTGAGATTTTTGTTCTTCTTCCAGTTGTTTTAGCTCTAAAGTTAGGTTGTCTGTTCGATGTTTTTCTTATTTCTTGAAGTAGGATTGTATTGCTATAAACTTCCCTCTTAGAACTGCTTTTGCTGCATCCCATAGGTTTTGAGTTGTCGTGTTTTCATTGTCATTTGTTTCAAATCAAATTTTTTGATTTCCCTTTTGATTTCTTCAGTAACCTGTCAGTTATTTATAATCAAGTTGTTTAATCTCCATGTGTTTGTGTTTCTTACAGTTTTTTTTTCCTTATAATTGATATCTAGTCTCATAGCATTGTGGTTGGAGAAGATGCTTGATATGATTTCAATTTTCTGAAATTTACTGAGCTTTGAGTTGTGACCCAAGATGTGGTCTGTCCTGGAGAATGTTCCCTGTGCACTTGAGAAGAAGGTGTATTTTTCTGCATTTGGATGGAATGTCCTGAAGATATCAATGAGATCCATCTCATCTAATGTGTCATTTAAGACTTGCATTTCCTTATTAATCTTCTGTCTTGATGTTCTGTCCATTGGTGTGAGTGGGGCGTTGAAGTCTCCTACTCTTACTGTGTTACTGTCAATTTCTTCTTTTATGTCTGTTAGTGTTTGCTTTATGTGTTGAGGTGCTCCTATGGTGGGTGCATAGATATTTACAATTGTCAAATCTTCCTCTTGGATTATTCCCTTGATCATTATGTAGTGTCCTTCCTTATCTCTTGTAATATTCTTTATTTTAAGGTCTATTTTGTCTGATATGAGGATTGCTACTCCAGCTTTCTGGAGTAGCTTGCTTCCCATTTGCATGTAATATATTTTTTCATCCTCTCACTTTCAGTCTATAAGTGTCTCGAGGTCTGAAGTGGGTTTCTTGTAGACAGTGTATTTTGGAGTCTTGCTTTTGTATCCATTCAGCCAGTCTGTGTCTTTTGCTTGGAGCATTTTATCCATTTACATTTAAAGTAATTATTGATATATATGTTCCTATTGCCATTTTCACAATTGTTTGGGGTTGATTCTGTAGATTTTTTTTCCTTCTCTTGTACTTCTTGACTATATAAGTCCCTTTAACATTTGTTGTAAAGCCAGTTTGGTGGTTCGGAATTCTCTTAACTTTTGCTTGTCTGAAAAGCTTTTTATTTCTCCATTAATTTTTAATGAAATCCTTGCTGGATACGGTAATCTTGGTTGTAGATTTTTCTCTTTCAGTGCTTTAAATATATCCTGCCATTCCCTTCTGGCCTGCAGAGTTTCTGCTAAAAGATCAGCTGTTAAGCCTATCAGGTTTCCCTTGTATATTACTTGTTGCTTCTCCCTTGCTGCTTTTAATATTCTTTCTTTGTGTTTAGTCTTTGTTAGTTTGATTAGTATGTGTCTTGGTGTGTTTCTCCTTGAGTTTATCTTGTATGGGACTCTCTGCGGCTCTTGGACTTGATTGACTATTTCCTTTTCAATGTTGGGGAAATTTTCAACTATTATCTCTTCAAAAATTTTCTCATACCCTTCCTTTTTCTCTTTTTCTGGGACCTGTATAAGTCGAATGTTGGTGTATTTGATATTGTTACAAAGGTCTCTGAGACTATCCTCAGTTCTTTTCATTCTTTTTACTTTATTTTGCTCTTCAGAAGTCATTTCCACTATTTTATCTTCTAGCCCGATGATTCAATCTTCTGCTTCAGATATTCTGCTATTGATTTCTTCTAGAGTATTTTCAGTTTCATTAATTGTGTTTTTTGTCTCTGTCTGCTTTTTCTTTAATTCTTCTAGGTCTTTGTTAATTGATTATTGCATTTTCTCCATTTTGTTTTCAAAAGATCATCTTTATTATCATTATTCTGAATTCATTTTTAGGTAGTTTGCCTATTCCCTCTTCATTTATTTGGACTTCTGTGTTTCTAGTTTGTTTCTTCATTTGTGTAGTATTTATCTGTCTTTCCATTATTATTATTATTTTTTAACTTATTGTGTTTGAGGTCTCCTTTTCCCAGGCTTCAATGTTGAATTCTTTCTTCCTTTTGATTTCTGCCCTCCTAAGGTTGGTCCTGGAGAAGGTAATGGCACCCACTCCACTACTCTTGCCTGGAAAATCCCATGGACAGAGGGAGCCTGGTAGGCTGAAGTCCATGGGGTCACTAGGAGTCAGACACAACTGAGCGACTTCACTTTGACTTTTCACTTTCCTGCATTGGAGAAGGAAATGGCAACCCACTCCAGTGTTCTTGCCTGGAGAATCCCAGGGATGGGGGAGCCTGGTGGGCTGCCATCTCTGGGATCTCACAGAGCTGGACACGACTGAAGTGACTTAGCAGCAGCAGCAGCAAGGTTGGTCCAGTGGCTTGTGTAAACTTTGTAGAGGGTGAGATTTGTGCTGAGTTTTTGTTTGTTTTTCCTCTGATGGGCAAGGCTGAGGTGGTAATCCTATCTGCTGATGATTTGGTTTGTGTTTTTGTTTTGTTTGTTGTTTAGATGAGGGTGCTACTGGTGGTTGGGTGATGATAGGTCTTGTATTCAAGTGGTTTCCTTTGTGTGAGTTCTCACTATTTGATACTCCCTAGTGTTAGTTCTCAGGTAGTCTAGGGTCTTGGAGTTGGTGCTCCCACTCCAAAGGTTCAGGGCTTGATCTCTGGTCAGGAATGAAGATTCCACAAGTGGTTTGTTATGGCATTAAGTGAGATTAAAACAAATACCCCAAAATGAGAAACCACAAATGAAGCCCAGACAAATGGCAGTTAAAAAATCAGGCAAAAAATAAATAATGGAATATACATATATACATATACACCCAGCAGTTCAGTTCAGTTCAGTTCAGTCACTCAGTCGTGTCCGACTCTTTCTGACCCCATGAATCGCAGCACGCCAGGCCTCCCTGTCCATCCCCAACTCCCGGAGTTCACTCAGACTCACGTCCATCCAGTCAGTGATGCCATCCAGCCATCTCATCCTCTGTCATCCCCTTCTCCTCCTGCCCCCAATCCCTCCCAGCATCAGAGTCTTTTCCAATAAGTCAACTCTTCTCATGAGGTGGCCAAAGTACTGGAGTTTCAGCTTTAGCATCATTCCTTCCAAAGAAATCCCAGGGTTGATCGCCTTCAGAATGGACTGGTTGGATCTCCTTGCAGTCCAAGGGACTCTCAAGAGTCTTCTCCAATACCACAGTTCAAAAGCATCAGTTCTTCAGCCCTCAGCCTTCTTCACAGTCCAACTCTCACATCCATACATGACCACAGGAAAAACCATAGCCTTGATTAGACGGATCTTAGTCAGCAAAGTAATGTCTCTGCTTTTGAATATACTATCTAGGTTGGTCATAACTTTTCTTCCAAGGAGTAAGTGTCTTTTAATTTCATGGCTGCAGTCACCATCTGCAGTGATTTTGGAGCCCAGAAAAATAAAGACAACCACTGTTTCCACTGTTTCCCCATCTATTTCCCATGAAGTGATGGGACTGGATGCCATGATCTTCGTTTTCTGAATGTTGAGCTTTAAGCCAACTTTTTTGCTCTCCTCTTTCACTTTCATCAAGAGGCTTTTTAGCTCCTCTTCACTTTCTGCCATAAGGATAGTGTCATCTGCATATCTGAGGTGATTGATGTTTCTCCCGGCAATCTTGATTCCAGCTTGTGTTTCTTCCAGTCTAGCGTTTCTCATGATGTACTCTGCGTATAAGTTAAACAAGCAGGGTGACAATATACAGCCTTGACATACTCCTTTTCCTATTGGGAACCGGTCTGTTGTTCCATGTCCAGTTCTAACTGTTGCTTCCTGACCTGCATACAGATTTCTCAAGAGGCAGGTTAAGTGGTCTGGTATTCCCACCTCTTGAAGAATTTTCCACAGTTTATTGTGATCCACACAGTCAAAGGCTTTGGCATAGTCAATAAAGCAGAAATAGACGTTTTTCTGGAACGCTCTTGCCTTTTCCATGATCCAGCAGATGTTGGCAATTTGATCTCTGGTTCCTCTGCATTTTCTAAAACCAGCTTGAACATCTGGAAGTTCGTGGTTTATGTATTGCTGAAGCCTGGCTTGGAGAATTTTGAGCATTACTTTACTAGCGTGTGAGATGAGTGCAATTGTGCGGTAGTTTGAGCATTCTTTGGCATTGCCTTTCTTTGGGATTGGAATGAAAACTGACCTTTTCCAGTCCTGTGGCCACTGCTGAGTTTTCCAAATCTGCTGGCATATTGAGTGCAGCACTTTGAGAGCATCATCTTTCAGGATTTGAAACAGCTCAACTGGAATTCCATCACCTCCACTAGCTTTGTTTGTAGTGATGCTTTCTAAGGCCCACTTGACTTCACATTCCAAGATATCTGGCTCTAGATTAGTGATCACATCATCATGATTATCTGAGTCATGAAGATCTTTTTTGTACAGTTCTTCTGTGTATTCTTGCCACCTCTTCTTAATATCATCTGCTTCTGTTAGGTCCATACCATTTTTGTCCTTTATCGAGCCCATCTTTGCATGAAATGTTCCCTTGGTATCTCTAATTTTCCTAAAGAGATCTCTAGCCTTTCCCATTCTGTTGTTTTCCTCTATTTCTTTGCATTGATCATTGAAGAAGGCTTTCTTATCTCTTCTTGCTATTCTTTGGAACTCTGCATTCAGATGCTTATATCTTTCCTTTTCTCCTTTGCTTTTTGCCTCTCTTCTTTTCACAGCTATTTGTAAGGCCTCCCCAGACAGCCATTTTGCTTTTTTGCATTTCTTTTCCATGGGGATGGTCTTCATCCCTGTCTCCTGTACAATGTCATGAACCTCATTCTGTAGTTCATCAGGCACTCTATCTATCAGATCTAGGCACCCATAAGCAACGTCAAAACAGTCCAACAAAAATAAGTACAGTAGATTGACCTGGTGAACAAAGGAAATCAAAAATTATATTTACAAGTTAAGAAGAAAACTAACTAAAGCACAAACTGGAAAACAGAAGTAAAGCAAGGTGCCAAGTGGGGAATAGAGCAATGAAAACAAACTAATAAATATGTTGAGAGGAAATGAAAGAAAGAATAGATATGCAAATGTAAATAGAGGTAGATGAAATAGATTCATATACATTAAAGATTAACTGCAAGGGGAAAAGGCAAACAAAGGAATAAATGTAGAAAAAATATAATAGGTTAAAAAATTAAAAATTAAAATTATAAGAAAGAGAAAAGAAAAAAGAGAAATAAAAAGGAAGAAGAAGAAGAAAAAAAGAAAACTCCACAGAACTGTAAAAGCCCAACATAGAGGCAGAGGTTTATAACAACAAAAAAAGTGTGACTGAATATACACATATACACATATACACATATACCCATAAGTGTCTAACAAAAATAAAGTACAATAGATTGACCCAGTGAATAAAGGAAACAAAACATTACATCTACCAGTTAAGAACAAAACTAACTAAAGCACAAAGTGGAAAACAAAACTAAAGCAAGGTGCCAACTGGGGAATAAAGCAATGAAAATAAAACTAACAAATACTCTGAGAGGAAAGGAGAGAAAGAAAAGAAAGAATAGATATGCAAAGTTAAATAGAGGTAGATAAAGAAGATTTATATACATTAAAGATTAACTACAAAGGGAAAAGAACAGTAGGAAAAGCAAACAAAGGAATAAATGTAGAAAAAATAATAATAGGTTTAAAAATTAAAAAAAAAAAAGAGAGAAGAAAAAAAAGACAACTCTACAAACCTGCAAAAGCTCAACATAGAGGTAGAAGTTTATAACAACAATAAAAAATGTGACTGAGGGAAAAAAAAAAGCTCAAAAGCTTAATTAAATTTCATAGTGCCAATAAAATTGACAACTACGACAGGGGGAGAAAAAGAAAAGAAAAAAAAAGAATCTATAGAACAAGTCAAAACATAAGAATAATAAATGTTTTTCTTGAGTCACTGCTCTCAGAGTCCTTTCCCTTGCTGGGAGTTACAGTCCAATTCACCTCCCTAGGACACCCTCCAACACTGTGCTGGTCTCTGGACCTGCTATGGGGGCAGCTCAGATTCTAACCTGGTCCTACTCCTGTGTGTTCTTGCCTCCAATGTCCACAGCTATCAGAACTAGTGCATTTTCTTTTGTGGGAGCTCTCAATGGCCTTTTATATATTCTGCAGACACAGTCTGCCTAGTTGATCATGTGGATTTAATCTGCAGCTTGTGCAGCTGGTGGGAAGGTTTTGGGTCTTCTTCCTTAGCCAAGGTGCCCCTGAGTTTCAATAATAGTTTTATTTCCCCTCTGCATGTCTGTTGTCCGCTGGGGTTTGCTTCTGAGGCTGCCCTGGAGGACTTGGGTTTGCCACTGTGGGGGCCAGGTGTGGAGGTAGTTCAGCTGCTTGGGTTGCAGGGGTTCTGGCAGCACCAGGTACTCAGGGGAGTTGGTGGCTAGGGCAGCAGGAAATACAGTGCTCTAGAAGGGTATGGCAAGCAGTTCTGGCCAATATGCTCCAGTATTCTTGCCTGGAGATCCCCCCTGACAGAGAAGCCTGGCAGGCCACAGTCTGTTGCTACTGCTACTGCTAAGTCGCTTCAGTCATGTCTGACTCTGTGTGACCCCATAGATGGCAGCCCACCAGGCTCCCCCGTCCCTGGGATTCTCCAGGCAAGAACACTGGAGTGGGTTGCCATTTTCTTCTCCAATAGGCCACAGTCTACAGGGTCACAAAGAGTTGGATGTGACCAAAGCGACCCTGTGCACATAGATGCAAGACTTTTTTTGTCTCTGTCAGCTCTGTCTCAGTGAGAGTTGAGCATGAAGGTGGCACAGCTGCTAGGCTTGTGGGGACCCTGCTGGTACCAAGTGTGCAGGGACATGGACTGCCTCTGCTGCAGGAGCTATGGTCCTATCAGGGCCTTTTTTTTGAGCCTCTTGTAGCTGGCGATCAGAAGGCCTCTTTGGCCAGTCTTTCTCCATAGCTCTGCCAGTTCAGGCACTTAGAGGGCTCCCTTGCCTGGGGTCTTTCTCTGTTGTTTGGGCATCAGGCACTTAAAGGGGCACCCTGGCTGGGTTCCTACTCTGTAGATCAGCACATCAGGCACTTAAAGGGACACCCTGGGTGGGGTCCTATTCTGTAGTTCAGTGCGTCAGGAGTTTGGTGGGCCAGCCTGTCTATTGTTCAGCTTCCGACGCTGGTGTATGGAGAGAGAGAGGCATGGCAATGGCGCCTACGCGTGACTCAGCAGTATCGCCTTGCTCCCATGGCTGCCGGCTTTCCTCCACCAGCATTTCCCAGCACGTTCTCCTGCCTCACATCCCCTTGATTGGTCTCTCTGCAGTCAACAGCAGCCCTCACCCTGGGATTGCTCCACAATCGCTAAACTCCAGCTCCCAGCTGCTGCCCCTTCCAGGAGACCTGTGTCCCTGTCTGGGCTATGTATGGCTGTGGCACGGACTATCTGATTCTCATTCCATTTAGGTTGCCACAGATCAGCTCTTAGCCTTAAATGTTCCTCCTCTGACTCCTCTGACTCAGACAATTGCCCTGCTGTGGGGATGGGACCCCTGCTTCAGTTCCCCCACCCACCGAGGGCAGGTCCAGTCCCACTAACACTCCTGTTTTTTTCCCTAGTTCCTGCATCCTACTGAGTTTTGCATGGTTCTATATTTTCTGTTCTGCTGGTCAGGTACTCCTGTCCACTCTCAGCTGGTGTTCTGCATACACTTCTGTGTGTCTGAAGGTGTACTCCTGATGTATCCAGGATGTACTCCACGTCTTCCTACTCCTCCGCCATCTTGTTCTTGTCTCTGTTTTTTCATATGCTGTCTAGGTTTGTTATAGCTTTTCTTCCAAGGAGCAAGCATCTTTTAATTTCATGGCTGTAGTCACCATCTGCAGTGATTTTGGAGCTCCCCAAAATAAAATCTGTCACTGTTTCCATTGTCTCCCCACCTATTTGCCATGAAGTGATGGGGCAGGATGCCATGATCTTCATGTTTTGAATGTTGAGCTTTAAGCCAGCTTTTTCACTCTCCTCTTTCACCTTCATCAAGAGGCTTTTTAATTCCTCTTCACTTTCTGCCTAAGGGTGGTGTCTGATATTTCTCCCAGCAATCTTGATTCCTATGCTTCATCCAGCCCAGCATATCTCATGATGTACTGTGAATGTAAGTTAAATAAGCAGGGTGACAATATACAGCCTTGACATAAGTAGAGCACGGTGGTAGGAAAGGAGGGCCTGGGCTTCTTGTTCTCACATTATCCACCCAGAGTCCTGTGAGGCTGGTACTGTTAGCCCATTTAGCAAATGGAAGAAGTGAGGCTTGAAAGGGGTTAGGTCTGTGTCAGAGGTGGCACACTTGTGGCCTGGAAGGGTGCCCAGTGTCCACAGGCCTCTGCCCATACATAGGCCTTTCCAATTGGAAGGCACCTGGGAGGGTGATTTGGGTGTTATACTTTCAGGCCTCCTCACTTCTAGCTTTCTGAGCCATTCTCAGGGTGGAGCCTCTTACCCTTCTTGACAGGAAATGAGTTCTTTCTGGATGCAGGTTCCCCAGTGGCCATAAAGGATGGTGGAAAACAAACTGGCTCAGTGTTTCTCCCCTAGTCCACCTGACACCTGGGAGGACTGTCAGGTTACCCTCTCCTTTATCTTTTTTCTCCAGGATCTTCTTGAGTCAGCTTCTTTATCTATGGTTCCTTCAGCCCAATAAGCTGAATTATTTGCTCTTAAATGGGTTGTACTTTGGCCAAGGGCAAAACTGCCAATATTTAAACTGATAACAGATTTGCTTCTGGAGTAGTTCATAATTTTGGAATGTTGTGGAAGCAACGTAGCTCCCTTCCTTTCAGAAGAAATTAAAATTGGCCTTCATGTTCAGGAATTATTAGATGCAATAATTTTACCTACCACTTTAGCTATTATTAAGATTCTCAGGCATTTTAATCTTGACTCTCTTGAAGCTAGGGAAATCATCTTGCTGACATTTCTGCAAGGAATGCTGTCCTTAAAGAGACCAATAGCAGGCAAACTTCAGTCTATAAGATTTCCAGCCCTTACCACTGTAGATGCATTAAGCCATTATAGTCTACTGACACAGTACAAGCCTTCATAATCAATATGGTGGGCAACCATTAACAAGGCTGAAAAAAGTTCCTTCCTCACTTTTTCTACTTGTCCAAAGAATAATCCAGGGAAGCCTGTTGGTACTGCCCTGGGATATTTTGAACAGCTTAATGGACCATTTGAGGTCGGGCAAATGGATTTCATACAACTTCCTTTATCTCATGGATATAAATTTACTTTAGTCATGGTCTGTATGCTTTCACACTGGACTGAAGTCTTCCCTTGCAGATAGGCTACTGTCTCTTCTTGTGGCCAAAGTCCTTCAGAAAAAGATTATCCATACGTGCGACACTCCTGTTGAACTTCATAGTGATTGGGGAACCCATTTTACTGATAAGAAGTTTTAATATGTCTGTGATGTTTGGTTGGCTTTAAAACACTTTCAATACACTTACTACCATCAATCCTCTGATTTACTCCAATACACTAAAGACATTATTAAAATTCAATTTGCAAAATTTGGAGAGGCCCTCAAATACCTTGGCCAAAAGCACAGTCGTTGGTTCTTAATCTCAGATCCACTCCTTTTGAAACCATAAACTCAACCTTTGAGATAGTCCAAGGGTGTCCAGGGCACTTGGCTACTACTGCTTTTGACCCACAACTGATAAAAAGGTGATACTCCAATACTGCAAAGGCCTAACTGCTTCTACTAAAAATAACTGTGTTTAGGTAGAGCAACTTTTTCATAGTATGTCCTCAGGAGATGAAGACCTTGAGTGTCACATCTGGCAAACTGGAGATTTCTTCTATTTCAAAAGATATGTCCAGAATAACTCTCTTTAACTTCAGGGAAAAGGCCTTTATCAAGTACTGCCAACCAAACCTTGTGGTGCCAAACTTCAAGGAATAGACACTTGGATTCACAGGATACACCTAAAGAAAGCCTCAAACCCTGACTGGACCTGCACAACATCATCCTGTGCCCTGGAAGTGAAGATTTCCTGGAATTGAAACAGATGACATCTGATGGGACAGTTTTCCCAAGATATCCAGACCAAGCCAGTTGGAAGCATCAGCAAACCTTTGATGATGATGTAACACTTCAGATGCTCTTTAACATCTATAACATACGGATTTTAGATAAAAATATCCTTTTATCTGAAGAGTGTTCTCCCTTCCATCCTTCCTTGTTACTTGGATGTGACCTCAATAGGTTTCCTATGCACAGTTGCAGGCCTTCCCTGGTGGCTCAGGAGTAAAGAATTCACCTGTAAATGCAGAAAATGTGAGTTCGATCCCTGGGTCAGGGAGATCCCCTGGAGAAGGAAATGGCAACCCACTTCAGTATTCTTGCCTGGGAAATCCCATGGACAGAGGAGCCCGGTGGACTATAGTCCATGGGTCTCAGAAGAGTCGGACACAATTCAGCAACTAAACAACAGCATAGTCTCTGTGTGTCAGGAATTTGTAAGCAGCTTTGTTGGGTGGTTCTGGCTCAGGGTCTCTCATGAGGTTGCAGTTGAGGTGTTGCTGGGGCTGGATCATCTGAAGACTTGACTGGGCTGCAGGACCCACTTTGAAGATGCCTCACCGCCCTGGCTGGCAAATTGGTATTGGTTCCTGATGGGAGCCCTCAGTTCTTTCCTATGTGCACCATGGGGAGGCTTGAGAGCCCTCATGGCATGGTGGCTTCCCCAGAGGACCAGACAAAAGCTGAAGTGCTTTACATGACTAGAGCTGGAAATCACACACCATCACCACCGCCAGTCTCTACTGGTCATGCTTACCAGCCCTGAATCAGTGTGGGGGGACTGTACAAGGGTGTGAAGACCAAGAGTCAGGGCGTTCGGGGCCACCTGGAGGCTGGCCACCACAGTGTTACACAATCTTAGGTAGAGTTTATGGTACGTAGTTTGCCTCAAACTTACTTTATTACAGATACACAAAATCCCTTTGTTTCTTAAGGAATGTTTATTCCTAATGAGTGCTGACACCCATGTCTAACTCAAGTTGTTCAACTTAACCCCTGGCACGGGTGGCACTCTGTCTTCCACTGTGCACAATGCCAGGAGACTCCTTTGTATAATGGCATGTGTGTGCATATGTGCGTGTATCTGTGTGCAAGGCATGTGGCACCAAGATCATGATATAAGGCTGGACAGGGTGCACTGTAGTGACCAGGTGAAAACACCCAAGTTGAGGGAGCTTCTGGGCAGCCAAGCTCCACTAACCGCGATGGACGTCCCTCGTGCTGGTGCCGAGTCGGCTCCCTGCTCTGACTGCTCCCACCTCCTCTATTTCTCGTTCCCTTTGTCAGCTCCTGCCATCATCTGCCTGGATCCATTGTTCCTTTTCCACACTCAAGGCATCTTCCAGGCTTTTCTTTCACCAAAAGCCATGATAACTAAGTCAGAAGGAAGCTTTAAAACAGGAATCTCAAATCATTAGCGACAGAAGAGAGCAACTCTCCCTTCCTTACTGTGGTAAAGTTTCCACACGCTAACACAACTGTTGTCTGAGCACTTGCTGGCGAAGGTTGTTTCCAATCCCTGTCCACCAGATCACAGGTGGGACAAGAGGGAGAACGACTTAAATTTTTGTATCTGATTAGATTGATTTACTAATATATAGTGGACCATTGTTTCTTTCACAGGCTGTCTCTCTCTGCGTCCGTCGTTGGGTGTAACTGCAACCTTCCTAGCAATAAAGCATCTTTGAAGTGCCATTGCCCAGGAAATGATGTCTTTCTTTCTTTGCTTTTACATCATCGCTACCGTTTACCTCCCTGAATCTCTCTTTCTGCTGAAGCTGCCTCACAGTTTCCTGCTGTGAACTAGGCTCGGGCACTTCATCTGCTGCCCTTTTCCCGGAAAGTGTGCACTGTGCTCACTCAGTCGTGTCTGACTCTCTGTGACCCCCATGAACTGTATGTAGCCCACCAGGCCCCTCTCTTCCTTGGCAAGATTACTGGAGTGGGTTGCCGTTTCCTTCTCCAGAGGATCTTCTCAACCCAGGAATAGAACTCCTGTCTCCTGGGTCTCCTGCATCGGCAGGCAGATTTTTTACCACTGCACCACCTGGGAAGTGGTAGAAAAGTATGAGGTCATGGAATTAGCATCTTGGGATGCTAGAAGATAGGGCTGTGATAGTATCCCAAGTAGTCAGGCAGAAGGGCTGCAAACGTGTGTTACTCCTTGTTCATCTGTTCCCTTGTGTGTTGAGTGGGGGAAGGCCCAGGGTCTCATGTGGCCCAGTCCTAGTGAGACAGATTGGATGTGAGACCCTTTGCTGCAGTGCTTGTACCTGAATAAACAGCTCTTCGAGCAACAGGATACAAAGAAACTATAAGGGACTAAAAGTAACTGCAAGCATGCTCAGTTGAGGCAAGTTATAGACACCAAGATACAAAAAGACCAAAAAACCCCAACTGTCACTTATGAAGCACTTCTGGAAGCAAAAAACAGGGTGTCAGGAGTGAAAGCAGAGAACGGCACATGCCCCCTGCACACAATATCACCAAAGGGGTGGGAAAACCACCTAAGCCACCCCTCTAGCCCAACTCCTGGACATGCCCCTACTCTCACCCCATAAAAGCCTTGCCTGAATTTCTTGTCTGGCTTCTAGTCAATTTCTATTGCTTGGGGAAGACCAAGAACCCTGGTTGGTATCACTAGAAGGGAGAGAGAGTCAAATACATTTTATGTGCCATCACAGAGGGGTTGAGGAGGTGGTGTGTGAGCTCAATCTGTGTGGACACTTCGAGCATCTCTGAAGCCAATCAGTGGGGTTACCGAGTCTCCCTCTCTTTCCTTACTCCCCCACCGCTCAAAATCTAGAGTGATTTCCTTTTCCATCTACCTTACTTAAAGCGATCTCCTGGGCAGAGCTTACTTATTTGTGCAAGTCTTTCCTTGTGTCATTTCCTCCCTTCCCTGAAGAGCAGATGTTCTTTTGGAGATATCTGGTCAGAGGCAAAAGGGAAAATAGTTCCTGGACAGGGTGGTTCTGGAAACTTTCAGTGTTCCTCTACATCATGAACCTCCACACTCAAAGTACGTAACTCTTTTTCCGACACAATTGTTTATTAAGCTCCAAGGTTGTTATTACAGAGAAAGAATAGTGGTGCCTAATTTTGGCAGGAAGAGTAAAGACTAATGTTTTCAGCAAAATGCTTATCAGGGAGTTCTGAACTCTTGTCAAAGACCTGTTTTCTCAACTGCCCTCCTCCAGCAAATCTGCTATTTTTCATTTGTTGAGATATTTTCCTAAAATGCTGTGCAATCATTTCCCCCTTAATTATCTCATGGAACAACTTAGTACTTTTTTCCTGATTGAAGAATGACAAAATGGAGGCATGAGAGAAAAGAAAACAAATAAATTGCTTCAAAGGAACTTTCCCTGGCTGATGATGGCCTCATCGTTCTCTCCCACCTCTGGGGAAGGAGTTTCTTATGAAATCCAGCAAAAGTTGGACTAAAGATTAAGCGAACGCTTACCAGGTGGCTCTGCTTCTAGAAAGATCCCCACCACTTGGGGCAGATGAACTCCAGTTATTGACACAAGTTTTCTTGCAGCATGAAGGGGTATTGGGACTGGGTTGCTTCCAGATTTGCTACGAGGCAGCAGCCAGGCCCCAGACAAGTAGGTGGCTGGATGGGAAGATAGGGGCAGGGTTACTACCCGAGTTACCTGGGCCAGTGATGTCCTCATTTACTGATCTCTAGATCCTTTGCCATGAGTCTTCCACCACATCATGGAGGGAATCTAGAGGTCATCATTCCTCCTGGATATAGACTGCCCTGAAACAGGATGGTCAATATGGAGCCACTGTAGCTGAAATCCAGCCTCTGCATCCTGTTACTAAATTGAATCTCAGATACAGAGTTTCTCATGAAGTAGAAGAGAAGCGTTTCACTGTTTTGCCAGGTAAAGGGGACCACAGTGGGCTCACACCCTCAAACCTGTATAACTTGACCTGGAGTGGGTGGTGAGGAGATTTATAGAAATGGTTCAAAGAGAAAGGTGTGCTCAGCTCATGGACATTCTTCTGAATGGTTGGTAGTGAGGTAAGAGGGAGTCAGAATCATCAACCTTCTGGTTCAAACCTACCGGGGGTCAATGGACTTGTGGGAAGCATACAGTTAACTTCTCCAACCCGGTGGGGGTTTCAGTATCTGCCAAACAGCTTAAAAATATTATAATATGTATCCCTTGAGGGGAAACCAGGACCTGGCTGTAAGGCTGCACAGCTGTTTCTTGACTTCTCCTCCCTTGTCTCTGTATTCCCTCCCTTCCCTGATTTGCAACTGTTTGAACTTTCCAGTTGGAACTCAGGGGAGGTCATGGAGGCTGAATGAAGAAAACTAAAACACAGGGGACACAGAAAGGCTCTTGTGCCCACAAGCCCCACAGGGTACTGCTCAGTTCCACCATTTCTGAGTAGGAGACTTGAGAGCAGTTGCGTGGCTACACCCTCTCTCTCATTCCTCTGCTATGAGACCAGCATGTCACAGGGAAGAGCTGCTTCTGAAGCTCTGACTCTGGAGTTCCAACAACCCAGAACAGACTGAAGCTGGAAAGAATGCTTTTGAGCAGGGAAGTCTGCTATGGAGTGTAAACCAGCCTCATGTGGCTGGTAAAGAGGTTAAGTCTATGTATATCATCAAGAGTTGATAAACAGGGGATGAGAACAAGGGATCTGGAAACGCTGTGCATATTTAAGGTTTAGGGGCAAATGGGTGAGGGGTGGGATGTTCAGGGCGTGGGAAGCTTCAGAGCACCTGTGGGAGAGGACAGGACAGGATATTTTACAAATGCTGTCCCAGGTTTTAAATCAAATTGCTTTACCGCTCTTTAAAAGAAAAAAATGCTACAGGAAACTCTTTCATGGAAGCCTGCTGAAACTGGATTGTAGGGGCTCTGGGGTCTACTAGGCATATTCATGAGTGTAAGTTGTATAGCAATAACTGAAAATGCTTTAGAAATCTAGAGGCAAGTATTCAGCGAAGGCTGGGATAGACAATGAATGCTTAGATGAATTGACATTTTAAGATGGGTCTTGAACTCTGGGCAGGGAGTAGGGGTTTGAAGGAAAGTGTTCTGACATTGCAGCAGAGCAGGGAACTCCATCAGAGAGCCACAGAAACAAGAGTGTCCAGATGGATTCAGAGACACCAGATGAGATGCTACTGGTGTCGGATAAGGAGGCCTTTTAAAACATGATGTTTCCCCACCCCACCATCAGGGAGGTCTCCTCATTTCTCAGAAATTGCAAGATACTGTGCCTAATTTTAATTGAGGTGGTAATGAATGACATAGAGAGGAGAATGTGGAGGTGTGTGTGGCAGTCACTCAGTTACCCATTAGGGTGGCTGCAGAGTGAACTGAGGGCAACAGAGTCCCCACTCTCTGGACCTGGAGGCAGGTAGGCAAGCAGGGCAAGCTTTGTCAGCACACAGGTTCCTTACACTTGGGACAGGCTGAGTGAGATCTCTGGGGAGTCCGAAGCACTGAGAACATTTGGTCTGTTCATGACCCCATGGATTCAAAACAAGCCTAAACCACAGAAACGAGTGCAGGCAGTCCAACAAAGTTGTGGTTTTTTCCATCCAGGTTGTATAATTGCTTTTATAAATCAATGAAAAATCGAGCCTCTCTCATTATATCATTGTCCTAAGTATCCTTTGGCCTGCCTGTTGGGTAACCAATATCAGGATGGCTGGCCAGAACATTTACTGCAGCAGGAAGGCTCACAGGAGAGTCAAGGGTCCTATTTGACTGCCTCTGTGGACAGTCTGTGCTGACTGGGGGGCCTCTACCCCGACCCTGAAGGTTGGGTGCTATAGCCTACCGCCACCGCCATCCAGCAACGCATGCCCAGTATGGTACTTTCATGGATCTGCTCATGGGCAGCACCTGCCATTGGCCAGCAGGCAGTGTTGGGACCTGATCTAGCTCTTTGTGCAGGCCACTGCTCCTTATGTGAGGTGAGGAGAGCTAGATGTCTCAAGCCATTGTGTCTTCCTTGCCGAAGCACTGGGTGTTGAGAATGCAGCTGTAGAGCAACTTCTCAGGGAGCTTCTGCCTCTTTGTCTGGGTGAGATGCTTCCTCTGAGGTCCTGGCCCTCCTGTCCCCACTGCTGTCAGCAGCATCATGCTTTGTGACAGTCTCTCTCCCCTACTATCTCATATTTAGCTTTAGTCAAGAAATGTGCGTGCATTTATCTTTGTATCTTTAGTGCTTAAAATAGAGCCTGGCACTGTGGAAGTACCCAAAATATGTTTCCTGAGAGAATGAGTGAACAAACCATTGCCCTGGAGCAGAAAATCAGCTGCAGGTGTGGACCATCCTGAGTAAATTCAGAAGGGCTGAACTGGAGCGCATCATGAATTTTAGAAAAACCTATATCCCTGTGGCAGGTACCACCCTTAAGGAATCAGAAAAGAAGGATAAAAGAAGGTGAGGAGATAAATGAAAAGAGAAAACACAGCATAGTCTTGAGCCCACCCATGCATTCAGTGCAGCTGGAACAAGGTGCTGTGTGGTGTAGGAAGGGAGTGTTACTGAAGGTGGAGTGGAAGGCATATGGCTTCCCAGGTAGCTCAGTGGCAAAGAGTCTGCCTGCCAACGCAAGAGACGCAGGTTCAATTCCTGGATTGGGAAGATCCCCTGGAGTAGGAAATGGCAACCTGCTCCAGTAATCTTGCCTGGAAAAGTCCATGGACAGAGGGGCCTCGCAGGCAAGCTATAATCCATGGGATTGCAAAGAGTCAGGTGTGACTGAGTGGCTGAGCGCACAAGCACCCAGAAAGCCTATCAGAGCTTCACCGGAATCAGACATTATTTCCTCCTGGCTGCCCACCCCACTTCTGTTGGAGAAAACAAGAGCAGGAGGTAATCCCTACAAAGGAATTTTTCCTGATGTTGGGTGTCATTTTCCCATGGGGTAACTAAAGGCTGCTGTGGGAAGCAGTCAAACTTTACACACTACTGCTGGCCTTGGCATAGAAGGCCATAGATGGCGGAATCACAACCAAGCAGATTCTCGCAATTGATTGAAATCTTTTCTACACTAGTTCCCCCACCCACGCCATCCCATCAGGAGGGTTCAGTTCAGTTTAGTCGCTCAGTCATGTCCAACTCTTTGCAGCCCCATGAATTGCAGCACACCAGGCCTCCCTGTCCATCACCAACTCCCAGAGTTCACTCAGACTCACATCCATCCAGTCAGTGATGCCATCCAGCCATCTCATCCTCTGTTGTTCCCTTCTACTCCTGCCCCCAATCCCTCCCAGCATCAGAGTCTTTTCCAATGAGTCAACTCTGCATGAGGTGGCCAAAGTACTGGAGCTTCAGCTTTAGCATCATTCCTTCCAAAGAAATCCCAGGGCTGATCTTCAGAATGGACTGGTTGGATCTCCTTGCAGTCCAAGGGAGGGTAACTGATAAGAAAACCAGCTCCCATTAAGCATTTAGGAAACAGAAAGAAAGAGTGAGTTCCAGGGTCTTATCTGATCCAACATGACCTCTCCCTCCAGCATCCTCTATGCACTTCTTTGTAGTGTGACTTTTGGTTAGACGAGAGCTGAGACTGTTTCCTATCATATAAAAATATAAGTGGGGTTGCCTTGGTTGAAGTGGAGGAGGGATCTAGAGCTCCATCCCCTTGTAGTAGATCTCCTTTCCCCCATTTCTAACCCCCTCTAGCAGGCAAATTAGCTTTGAGCATGGTGGGAAACCCATCACCCACTCCTATACTGGCCCAGGGCTCCCAAGTCTCACATTGCACAGCTCTCTATGATCAAAGGGAGATTTGCATGGTCCTCGGCGCTAGATTGAAAAGTGAACTAGCATGCCAGATGAAACTGGGACAGAGGAGGTCCTCAAGGATATTTTCCGACAAGGCAAAACCTGCTTTATCCCACGGTACCAGTTGCAGAGCAATCACGTGGATATGCTGAAGTTAGCATCGCCAGAGGAAATCGCTTCACTGCCCAGAACTTCCTGGAACATTCAGCAGCCCAGTGAGGATGAGGTACTGGAGGAGGCCTTGTCAACAGGGGGACTTGACCTCATCGTCGTGCCAGGTCTCGGGTTCGACAAACAGAGCAACCTTTTGGGACGCGGCAAGGGTTACTATGACGCCTACCTGAAGCACTGTCTGCAGTCCCAGGACGTGAAACTCTACATCCTGGCCTTGGCTTTCAAAGAGAAGATCTGCCTCCAGGTCCCTGTGGATGAGAACGATGTGAAGGTAGACGAAGTGCTTTACGAAGACTCCTGAGCACCTTTGGCTCTGACGACCGCAGCTGAGCAATCAAGGTTTTGTGCCAGAAAAAAGTCGAATATGTGTATTTTCTCTTTGTCAGAAATTAGTGGAGATTGCACACTAATGTGAATATGGGCTATATTGTTTTCAACGTAAGATAGACCTAACATGAAACCAGTTTTAAAATCAAAAGCCGTGTGTGTAATAGAACATTGATTAAAATGGAGGCTATCACTGTGTGATTTTCAATTTAACTTTCTGGCCTTAATGTCCCAGGTTGGTCTGTCTGCTTTGTGGTGGTGGTGGTTTGGTTGCTCAGTAGAGCCTGACTCTTGGCGACCCCATGGACTATAGCCTGCCAGGCTCCTCTGTCTATGGGATTCTCCAGGCAAGAATACTGGGGTGGATTGCCATTACCTCCTCTGGACCCAGGGATCGAACCCAGGTCTCCCACGTTGCAGGCAGACTTTTTACCACTTGAGCCTTAGGGAATCCCTGGTTCTGCTTAGAAGTGTAAGTTGAACATTCATGAGGCCCTGTGCTCCAATTCAGAGTGTGAGGGGAAAGGAAACTTATGGGTAATGGGCACTGTCATGAAGTCCTGTCAGGGATCTGAGTCAGTCTGGCAGGCACACAGAGACCCAGAAATTACTAAATGACTTGGAGTTTGCTTTGCATTCAAAGTTCCCCAAGAATATTCTCCCCTTTTATCATGGCTTCACTTACTCAACTGGAAATTATGTCTGACGCTTTCTAACATTTGACGGACAACAGACTGAAACCTTTTATGATTTAAATATTTAAATCTGGCTAATGTGTTCCCGTCTCTGCTGTTCTGGATGTCAGGCACTGATGAGTTTAAGATCTGGTGTCTTAAAAGGACGCATTTGAATCAGTTCTAATGACATGGATGAAACTAGAATCTATTATACAGAGTGAAGTAAGTCAGAAAGAAAAACACCAATAGAGTATATTAACGCATATAGATGGAATTTAGAAAGATGGTAACGATGGCCCTATATGCGAGACAGCAAAAGAGACACAGATATAAAGAACAGACTTTTGGACTCTGTGGGAGAAAGTGAGGGTGGAATGATTTGAGAGAATAGCATTGAAACATGTATATTACAATCTGTGAAATAGATGACCAGTCCAAGTTCGATGCATGAAACAGGGCACTCAGGGCTGGTGCACTGGGACAACACTGAGGGATGGGATTGGGAGGGAGGTGGGAGGAGGGTTCAGGATGGGGGACACATGTACACCCATGGGTGATTCATGTCAAGGTATCGCAAAAACCACCACAATATTATAAAGTAATTAGCCTCCAATTAAAATAAATAAGTAGATTAAAAAATAAAAAAGAAAAGTGAACTAGACCCATACACGTGGGGAGGGTATTGAAAACCATCCAATCCAGTTCCCTGGCTTTACGTAGAGGAGACGCAGGCCCAGAACACACTTCTGGAGACATGGCTAAATAATTGTAAAATCTGGACAAAGAAACCAGATCTTTTCTTTTTCAAGTTCCTCGTGTATGTATAACTGAATCACTTTGCTGTACACTTGAAACTAACACAATGTTGTGAATCAACTATACTCCAATATTAAAACACAAAAAATAACCCAGATTTCCTGGTGCCCAGTCAACAACCCTATTTGTTTCCTTGTACATGATATTGCTTGTTCACATTCAGGAAGATTTTTAAAAAAGTCATTAGGGCTAAAACAAAACAAAGGAAGGTTTTTCTTATTAAAACTCAGTTAATAGGTACTTTTGGTTCTCTGGGATTATACCTTAAGCAGTCTAGCTGCTTGAAATCATGCCCTTTAGGGTTAAAAAATCTATCCTGAAACCATGCCCCATAGGGTTAACAGAAACTGGTGACTAACAAATTCTTGAGCTTGTCTTACAGAACAGTAGGTGAGAGAACAGCTTGGTAAGCGCCCCTTGGCCTGGAACCTGCCTTGACTGACCAAGCTCGCCTTAGTTATCTTTTGGACTCACTAACTGCCGCCTATAGATAGCACCGCTGATGTTTGGGCTGCTATAGTAATGGGCGCATAAGCTGTTTTCCAGGATCTTGGAGTCAGCTCCTGTCCAGTTCAAGCCAGCTAAGATTGGTTGGGATCTCTGACCTTAAGACTGGGCCTGTGCAGGTGTCTGATGAGCAGCCTTTGATGTCAGAGTGTCAAAACTCCACCTCAGAGCACGGTAAGTGCCTTCATCTTTGAACGTCCGTCCCATGAAGCAGCATGTAACTCAGAAACACCTGCATAGAATGTCAATTACTCCCCTTCCCCCTCCTCCAGTCACCTTTCCCCATGCCTCAGACCACTCGGTTTCTTTATCCCATAAGTATCTCAAGCCTCTTGCCTTGGGGGAGGTGGATGTGAGATCTGATCTTCATCTCCCCAGTGGCTGCCTCATGAATAAGCCCCTTCTCTGCCTCACACTTCGGCTTCTCAGTGTTTGGCTTGCTAGGTGTCAGGGAAACAAAGCCGGTTTGGTAACAGTCTTATCCTCCCATACATCTTGGTCACTTTACACTCAGCATGAAAAGGCTAAACCCACAACCTCGGTGAGGCAGAGTTTGCACCGAGTGGTTGCATTTTAGCTCTGGATGTTATCCCTGCGGGTGGTGGGTGGAGAGACTTGATGCTGAGGAAGAGACAGGGAGCCATCACAGAGAGGAAGCCTTCTGACAGGCACAGGGGAGCCCTCTCCCCTGCTCGGCGCCCCTGAGGTTGGCACACTTCTTCCGGCTGCGGCCCTGTGTCAGTCAGGGGGCATGACTCTGAGGATGCAGTGAGCTTCTGTAGGAAGGCTCTGTGCCTTTACAGCTGAACCCTGAGCCAGGGCAATGGAGAACTGAGCCGTGTCTGCAGTCAGCCTGGCCCTGCTGACACTGAGAGGAGATCAACCTGACCTGGGCTAGTCTGGACTAGCTCAGGACACACAGGTGGAGGAAACAGCAGGTGACAAAAGGGAAGCACCTGGACAAACCAGGGCTGGGCCGCTGGCTGAGAACCAAGAGGAGGCAAGGTGGTAAGAGGCTCCCACTGCAGCTATGTGTGTTCAGGACGTGAAGGTGATATACATCTAAGTGTTGCTGTATTTATGTTTAACTGAACTGTTTAATAACCCACTGATATTTTATACTATAGAATGAATTCAACTTTGTTCACCTTATTAGACTGTTGATTTGTAACGTCATGAGTTAAAAGAAATTCCTTCATGTGTCCTGGGAGATTAGAGCAGCTGACACCTGGGAGCACAAGGTCCAGAAACATGTCCTCAACGGCCCATGACGGGGAGGAACCCTGAGACCAGTTTCAAGCCAAAGGGCACCTCGTTCCAAGTATAGGCCTTGAATCTGGCCTCCAGGACGCCCTCTGGAGCTTGTTTGCTATGTCACCCGCAGCGGGAGAGCTCTCCTGCATAGACCGTCCGAAGTCTACACAGCCTCCTTTCTCTGCTCACTGAGACTTCCTCGGTGCTATTTGCAGAGGGTAGGGAAAGGCCTAGGTCGTCTGGGGTCCCCAGCTTACAGAGGGAAGAGGCAGAAGGAAGGGTCAAGCAGGAAGTGAGTGCGCACATGAGGAGGTGAGGATGCGGAGGGGCACAGGTGCGCATGCGTGTGAGATCCTCGCCTCCATGGCACCCTCACGGCTCAGACCTCGGGAGGAAAGCACATACGCCGAGAGTGCTCCACCTTCTGCGCACATCATTTGGAAGCCCCTCCTTGGAGGTAGGCTTCATCCCCAGGCACCACAAACTTCTCGTCCGCGTGGAGAAGTGCCACCCTGGAGGAACTCACCCTGAACCCTGCTTCACTCAGATTTCGCCTTCATCTCGGTGCTGTGATCCGGAAGCTGGGGCCCTGTGGCCTGGGCAGATTGGGCCAGCGGCTTTGCTGTTGTGTGAGCCACACCCTCTTGCGGCACAGGGGCCTTTGGGAAGGGAGCTTCAGGGGCCTCCCAGCTGCTTTCAGGGTTCTACCCAAGGCATCTGCACAGGGATACCCATCACTTCTTCACTTGTGCGGACTTTTTTCCAGACAGCTTTAAAGGCGCACTGCGGGATGGGACTCTCCATTGGAGACTTCTCCCAAAGCCCTCGTGTTCACCCTCAGTCCTCGCTTCAGACTGTGTTCCTACACAGGAGCGTATAGCTAGTCAGTGGGGTCTGTTAGCGTGAGGATGGGGGCCTTGACCCTGAGCAGAGATGGGTCTTCCCTACCTTTTAGGCTCCGAGGATAGGTTGGTGAGTGGCAAATTTATGGTGAAAATTTGTAAATTCTGTCTTGCCCCTGTTCTGGCACTACCACCCAACCCTTTTCCTCTGTCCTCTGTCTTCTGGGGCTGGAAGGAGATAATATTTGAGGGCCCCTCCCCTCAGGCAGCAAGCAGGCTTCAGAAGGAAGCTAGCAATATGTGCAGAGCCAGCCTCACCCAGAGGTATCAGCTGTCCTGTGACGCCAGTTGCCTGACTTGATGGGGCTGGGGTGGGGCCACTGAGAGGGCTGGGACCACAGTGAAGGGGGCCTGTGAAGGGGGCCCAGGGCCTCTAACTTGTCCTTTCTGGTTACTGTCTCTCAGAATTAGAGGATTTCTAAAGATGGAAGGTAGCTCAGCTTCTCCAACACATGCTTCCCTGGCAGCTCAGCTGGTAAAGAATCCTCCTGCAGTGCAGGAGACCCTAGTTCAATTCCTGAGTCGGGACAATCCTCTGGAGAAGGGATAGGCTACCCACTCCAGTATCCCTGCCTGGAGAATCCCCATGGACAGAAGAGCCCAGCAGACTACAGTCCATGGGGTCACAAAGAGTTGGACACGACTTAGCAGCTAAAGCAAGCAAAGATGGAAAGAAACTTGGGGCTCATCCCAACCTTAGTAATACAGCAGAATTACCCGGAGAGCCTTAAAAAGGCAGATTTCCAAGGCCTACCCCAAATCTAATGAAGCAGGACCCAGGGGTGGACCCAGCCGTGCAAGGCTGGACTGGGGCCGCGGTGTACATGCAGCCAGTCAGCCAGTTTCACAGTCAGAATGATTTAGCCACTCATAAGCTGCCTGCCTCTGTTTCCCCATTTGAACAATAGAAACAATAACACTTGGCAGAGCTGGGGTCACGGTTAAAGAAGACACTGTGAGTGAAGAGCTGGGTGAGGAGTTTGAAGCTGATGCCCAGCCTGCCCTGATCACGTCCTGCCTACGCCACGGTGAGCATGCAGTGGAGGATCCCGAGGGGACAGGTGACCTGCTCACCCAGCCTGTGTTCTGTCCTTGGGGAGACTGAGCTCCACAAGGAATGCAAGCATGTGAATTCTGGACACAGAGCATGTGACTTTGCAGGACAGGCTCTCTCCAGGGGCCCAGCTCCAGGAGAGAGGCCTCAGTGCTTTCTTTCCCTGCCTGCCAGTGCTGCTAAAACAAACAGGTTGGGGGTGTGTGGGGAATGGCTTGTTACCTGGGACACTTGATCAAGTGAAACCATAGCTTTGTGCCCAGGGGAGCGACTGGAGGCTAGAGGGTCCCCAAGCAGGAAGGGGTCATACAAATACTGGCTGCATAACTAGGTCTGTGCCTTGATTAGATAAGAGCTGGAATCTGAGGCCCAGTGAATAACAATTGAGCTCCAGGCTGGTAATGGCCTGATTTGAAAGTCTGAGCAGAATGGCCTGGCACGGGGTGAAGGGCAGATTTCCCTGATGGGCCTGTGGCTGCTGAGATAATGCCTGATGACAAGGGGGCAGAAGTGAGAGGACCGTGGAGTCTTCACATCCCGGCACGAGCCGGTCTGGGCCTCTGTACCTGCGGTCCTGCCCTCAGTACAACACAGAAGCAGCCAAACAGCAGGGAGCTCTGCCCCTGGGAGCTGAAAATCCTTATGAAGCTTAAGTCAAAATTGGCAGGTTAACAAAATTGATTGTATGATTATACAAACACCGTGAGCAGCTTGGAAGTTGGCCCTGGGGATAAAGAGATGGCAGGCGACCAGCAAGTAGTGACTGTGCTCCGGGTGCCTTGCACTGGTTATCTGTGGGACAGATAACCTCATCCTCACTTCCCGGGTGAGGAAACAGGCCCGGGGAGGTTTCCTGATCATTTCCAGGCCCTAATCATTTCCTGCCCGTGCCATGGTGAGCATGCGGTGGAGGATCCTGTGGGGACAGGCAACCTGCTCACCCATCCTCTGTTCTGTCCTTGGGGAGACTGAGTCCCACAACGAATCCAAGCATGTGAATTCTGGACACAGAGCGGGTGACTTTGCAGGACAGGCTCTCTAAGAAGCAGAGGCAGGGTTCAAGGCCACATCTGCTGGAAGTCAGTCCCTTGTGAGCAGGAACAAGGAGGGGCTGATGGAGATACCAGGTCTGCTCCTGAAGTCTCTCCCAAGTTCCTAAACTTTGATGGCTCTTGGTGTGATCACTCATCTAGAGCCAGACATCCTGGAATGTGAAGTCAAGTGGGCCTTAGAAAGCATCACTACGAACAAAGCTAGTGGAGGTGATGGAATTCCGGTGGAACTATTTCAAATCCTGAAAGATGATGCTGTGAAAATGCTGCACTCAATATGCCAGCAAATTTGGAAAACTCAGCAGTAGCCACAGGACTGGAAAAGGTCAGTTTTCATTCCAATCCCAAAGAAAGGCAATGCCAAAGAATGCTCAAACTACAACACAATTGCACTCATCTCACATGCTAGTAAAGTACTGCTCAAAATTCTCCAAGCCAGGGTTCAGGAATATGTGAACCATGAACTTCCTGATGTTCAAGCTGGTTTTAGAAAAGGCAGAGGAACCAGAGATCAAATTGCCAACATCCACTGGATCATGGAAAAAGGAAGAGAGTTCCAGAAAAACTATTTCTGCTTTATTGACTATGCCAAAGCCTTTGACTGTGTAGATCACAATAAACTGTGGACAATTCTGAGAGAGATGGGAATACCAGACCACTTAACCTGCTTCTTGAGGAATCTATATGCAGGCCAGGAAGCAACAGTTTGAACTGGACATGGAACAACAGACTGGTCCCAAACAGGAAAAGGAGTACGTCAAGGCTGTATATTGTCACCCTGCTTATTTAACTTATATGCAGAGTACATCATGAGAAACGCTGGACTGGAAGAAACACAAACTGGAATCAAGATTGCCAAGAGAAATATCAATAACCTCAGATATGCAGATAACACCACCCTTATGGCAGAAAGTGAGGAGGAACTAAAAAGCCTCTTGATGAAAGTAAAAGAGGAGAGTGAAAAAGTTGGCTTAAAGCTCAACATTCAGTAAATGAAGATCATGGCATCCGGTCCCATCACTGCATGGGAAATAGATGGGGAAACAGTGGAAACAGTGTCAGACTTTATTTTTGGGGGCTCCAAAATCACTGCAGATGGTGATTGCAGCCATGAAATTAAAAGATGCTTACTCCTTGGAAGAAAAGTTATGACCAACCTAGATAGCATATTCAAAAGCAGAGACATTACTTTGCCAACAAAGGTCCATCTAGTCAAGGCTATGGTTTTTCCAGTGGTCATGTATGGATGTGAGAGTTGGACTGTGAAGAAGGCTGAGTGCCGAAGAATTGATGCTTTTGAACTGTGGTGTTGGAGAAGATTCTTGAGAGTCCCTTGGACTGCAAGGAGATCCAACCAGTCCATTCTGAAGGAGATCAGTCCTGGGATTTCTTTGGAAGGAATGATGCTAAAGCTGAAACTCCAGTACTTTGGCCACCTCATGTGAAGAGTTGACTCACTGGAAAAGACTGTGATGCTGGGAGGGATTGGGGGCAGGAGGAGAAGGGGATGACAGAGGATGAGATGGCTGGATGACATCACTGAGTTGATGGACGCGAGTCTGAGTGAACTCCGGGAGTTTGTGATGGACAGGGAGGCCTGGCGTGCTGCGATTCATGGGGTCGCAAAGAGTCGGACACGACGAAGCGACTGAACTGAACTGGGATGTCCTGAGACATGAATTAGACCACTTCTGGTGGTGATAGCAGGGACTCATCTTCAACAAAAGAAAAGGGGAGTCCTTGTTCCAAAATCTTCTGGCACCTGGTGGGTTATATGGCTCTTGCTCAATGACCCCCTCCAGACTGGTAGCATCTGGATTCACCTAACAGTGAGTCAGAGGAGTATTTCCAGTATTACATTTGATGCCCCTAAGATCTGGAGCACCTTGTCAAGCACGTCCTTCTTAGTGATGAGAAGTGCAAGTTGTATTGAGTGGTCCTTTACCTTGGGCAGCATTCCCTGGAGACAGAGATGAATTGGGGAAATATTCTGTTTATCATCTGGTCTTCATATCTCCCAACTCTAACTGGAGGAGCATAATGGCTTTTCAGACCTGCCATCTATGTCCGTTCAGACCCATAGCTAATAGTCCAGGAAGTGACTGTCTAGGTCTCTCCCCCAGGGTTTAATGACTTTGGCAGATGAAATCTGGTCACTTGGGGGGAAAGATGGGGGAAGTTTCCTACACAATGCTTGTGATGTCATCACTGAGTCTTCCTTCAAGAGGATCCAGGCTCTCCTTCATCAGAGAATGATTTAGATCTGAGAACTGAATGAAGGACTCACTCCCAGTCTTTTGTGCAAGTTGAGTGGTACCCTGGCTGGCTTCCCATCTGTTTTGTGCTGACAACACGTGATCCAGTAGTCATCACCACACATCCCTACAGTCAAGCACTAATAGTATCTTAATTGTTATTCTGGTCTTCAGTGATTACATTCTTTTCCTTTTTTAATTTGGGTGCCCCCTGATCTCTGTGATTCTCTCATTCCATTATCCTCACTGATAGGAGGGAGCCGACTTCTATGACATCTCTCACTGTCAAATCTCCTCTAAAAAGTGTGGCCCTCTGCAGGCTTTTCAGAGTTGTCCATATAGCCACCCCGCGTGCATTCCTTGTCATCTGAGTGGAGGGTGTGTCCTCTAGGCATCTCAGTAGACTCTTAGGACTGGCTCCAGGCGTCTTTGTCAGAATGTGGACACCTAAGTTCCATGTGAGGGCTCCTGTGTCAAATATGTTCTTCCCTCTCCACCCTATCTCCCTTCAGTTCAGTTCAGTTCAGTCGCTCAGTCGTGTCCGACTCTTTGCAATCACATGAATTGCAGCATACCAGGCCTCCCTGTCCATCACCAACTCCTGGAGTTCACTCAAACTCACATCCATCGAGTTGGTGATGCCATCCAGCCATCTCATCCTCTGTCATCCCCTTCTCCTCCTGCCCCCAATCCCTCCCAACATCAGAGTCTTTTCCAGTGAGTCAACTCTTCGCACGAGGTGGCCAGAGTATTGGAGCATCGGCTTCAGCATCAGTCCTTCCAAAGAACACCTAGGACTGTTCTTTAGAATGGACTGGTTGGATCTCCTTGCAGTCCAAGGGACTCTCAAGAATCTTCTCCAACACCACAGTTCGAAAGCATCAATTCTTTGGTACTCAGCTTTCTTCACAGTCCAACTCTCACATCCATACATGACCACAGGAAAAACCATAGCCTTGACTAGACGGACCTTTGTTGGCAAAGTAATATCTCTGCTTTTCATTATGCTATCTAGGTTGATCATAACTTTGCTTCCAAGGAGTAAGTGTCTTTTAATTTCATGGCTGCAGTCACCATCTGCAGTGATTGGAGCCCCCCAAAATAAAGTCTGACACTGTTTCCACTGTTTCCCCATCTATTTCCCATGCAGTGATGGGACCAGATGCCATGATCTTCATTTCCTGAATTTTGAGCTTTAAGCTAACTTTTTCACTCTCCTCTTTCACTTTCATCAAGAGGCTTTTTAGTTCCTCCTCACTTTCTGCCCGAAGGGTGGTGTCATCTGCATATCTGAAGTTATTGCTATTTCTCCTGGCAACCTTGATTCCAGCTTGTGTTTCTTCCAGCCCAGTGTTTCTTATGATGTCCTCTGCATAGAAGTTAAATAAGCAGGGTGACAATATACAGCCTTGATGTACTCCTTTTCTTATTTGGAACCAGTCTGTTGTTCTGATGCCAATACCCTCAAAATTATTTTCCCTGTTTTCATACTTCTAGATAGTATTGATTAACCAGGGCTGCAGTACCTTTAACCTGCAAACTGTGTTCTGGAGCAGGGGCTACATTTTCTGATCCAGGTGACTTTTGACCTGGAATCAATAAGCGAAGGTGTGAACAACTCTAGAGGAGAAAAAACATCATAGTGCAAAAATCACCTACTTCAAGAAGGTCTTTGACTGCTTGATTTCTAGGCAAAGGAATACTGTTTTCTAGAAAAAAAGATTGGGCTGCTTCTGGTGGTCCACTGGATTTAGGAAAATCTAGGGGCTCAATATTCTCAAGCTCATCTGCTCAAATATTTCTGTTACTGGTCTCATCAGATCCTCAAGTTCAATCTAGGAAAACTACTATTTTTTTTAAATTAAAAAAATTTCATTTCAGGGCTTCCTGGTGGCTCAGTGGTAAGGAATCGCCTGCCAATGCAGGAGACACAGGCTTGACCCCTCATGCCGTGGAGTAACTCAGCCCGTGTGCCACAACTGTTGAGCCTGTGCTCTAGAGCTTGGGCTCACAGCTGCTGAGCCCGCTTGCTGCAGGTGCTGAAGCCTGAGTGCTTAGAGCCCGTGCTCTGCACAAGAGGAGCCACACACTCAGCTAGAGAAGAGCCTATGCAACAGCGAAGCCCCAGCGCAGCCAAAAGTAAATAAAGAAAATGATGTTAAAAGTAGAACTTTTTTCATTTTATTGAAGTGTAATTGATTTATTATGTGTTAATTTCTGCTGTATAGCAAAGTGATTCAGTTATATACATATGTACATCATACACGTATATATATATATGTATGCACACATTGTTAAAAATACTCTTTTCCATTATGATTCATCACATGATATTGAGCACAGTTCCCTGTGGTATACAGTAGGACCTTGCTGTTTATCCAGTCTGTATATACATAATAATTTGCATCTGCTGATCCAAACCCCCAGCCTGTCCTTCCCCCAGCTCCCTTTCCCTTGGCAGTCACAAGTCTTTTCTCTGTGTCTGTGAGTCTGTTTCTGTGTTATGGGTAGGTTCATTTGTGTCGTGGTTTAGATTCCACATATGAATGATATCATATGGTGTTTGTCTCTCTCTTTCTGACTTACTTCACTTAGTATGATAATCTCTAGTTGCATCCATGTTGCTGCAAATGGCATTATTTTGTTCTTAACTGACTGTGTGTGTGTGTGTGTGTGAGTCTCACAGTTGTGTCTGACTCTTTGCAACCCCATGACCTGTACCCTGCCAGGCTCCTCTGTCCATGGAATATTATATATATATATATATATATATATAATCCATCTGTATATATGTATATATATATTATCCATCCATCAGTGGACATTTAGCTTGGTGCCATGTCTTGGCTATTGTATTGCTATGAACATAGCAGGTGCATATATCTTTTTTGAATTATAGCTTTGTCTGGATGTATGCCCAGAAATGTGATGACTGGATCATATGGCAGCCCCATTTTTAGTTTTCTGAGGAATCCCCATACTACTCTTCATAGCGACTGCACTAACTTGCTAGCTTACATGCCTACCAACAGTGTAGGAGGGTTCACTTTTCTCCATACCTTCTCCAACATTTGTTATTTGCAGACTTTTTAAAGATGGGCATTCTGACCATTAAAAGGCAACTTTTATATTGCCAAGTAAAATAGTTTTCGTTTCTTTTAATTGTTGCCAAACTTGAATCTTCAGTGAATGAAGACAGTTATCATCTTCTGGTGGAAGAGGTGGGAAAGAGAGAGACAGAGAAGGGAGCTTTCTAACACGGGTTTTGGCCACAGGAGAGAGCTGGTGCTCCAAGGAGTCTGCCTCTGCCAGACTTGGATCATGAAAGGGAGTGTGCGGGAAACTGGGTTTAATGCGACAGAATCAGTACCGCATGGCTTTCCACCTCAACACTAGGTTGATCATTAGCAGTTGACAATCATCTGATGGACTGATTTTTAAAGTACTATTTTTAAAAATTCTTTAAAATCCACAGGCTTAGAGCCCTTCTGAAAAGTGAGAAAAATGCATACTGTTATGGGTTGAATGGTGTCCCCCAACAGATGTTGGATCCTAACCCTTGGTACTTTCGAATGTTGACCTTATTTGGAATAGTCTTTACAAAGGTTATCAAGTTAAAATGGGGTCATTAGGGTGACCTAATCTTATGTGACTGGTGTCCATATAAAGAGTAAATTTGGACACAGACATACACGCAAGGAGAAGACCACATGAGGTGAAGGCAGAGATTGGGGTGATGTCCAGCTAAGGGACACCAAAGATGGCCAGCAAGCCACCAGGAATGAACGGAGAAACCTGGAACAGATTCTCCACGCAGCCCTTGGAAGAGACTCACCCTGTGCACACCTTGGTCTGGCACTTCTGGCCTCCAGATCTGTGAGGCAGCTCATTCCTGCTGTTTCAGCCACCCAGACTGTGGTTCTTTTGTTACTGCAGTCCAAGCAGACTAGCACACGTGCAGACATGTCTTACCGTGAAAACATCCACGCCTTTCCATTTCATCTCTTGTTTCCATTTCCTGTGTTTCCCACACCTGTTTTCTGATTCTTGCAATCTCTCTGTACCTCACCCCCTGCCCTGCGAAATCCCCCACTTTTGGTTTCCTTTGGGATTGTGGCTACACATGAATTTAGGACCCAAGGGACTTGAGATCTTAGGGACAGATGAGATGTTAGGAACTGTCTGGTTCCACCCCAAGTTTCTCAGCTCAGAGAATACAGGGCCTGATTTAGAGAAACCCAGCAAAGGCAGATACCAGGGCTTCCCCTGGGGCAGGGCAGGTTTTGTGTGGGGAAAACCCAACCCCACCAAGCCTGGGTAAGTTCAGCCCTTCTGGTCAATGGAGAGGCTCTAAGGTATAATTCTGGAGGATGTTTGGAACCCCTCGTGGAGAGGTGAGGCTCTCCTGCTGGAGCAAGGATGCGGAGACAGGCTGCCAGGAACCTCCACCTGTGACCCTACCCCCTGCAGAGCACTCACCTCTGGGAGGTCCTCAGGAAGGTGGACGTGGGGCCTGGAGGCTACCTGCCAAGGTCTAAGCCCAGTTTCCTCCCTGTGAAAGGAGAACAGCCCGTTACTCAGAGGGTTGTTCTGTGCACTGATACTTGAGTAACCTCTGCTATGCAGAGAAGGTCTTTGTTCTAAGTGGACAGTGCAAATCTAACAAGGAGTGTCAGCTTGTAACATTCTACAGCCCCATCCAGCCGAGGCATTGATGTCCCTGGACCACACTGACCCTCCAGCGAGGCTCAGCCCCTAGGAGTTTCTACGCTGCTCTGAAGCTGATGGCTGTGTCCTGAGTCTCCATGGCAGCCTGAGGTCTCATCTGTGTGTGGAAACTGGCCTCACTCATGGTCTCAGGGCTGGCTCCCAAAGTGCACATGGGCCCATGGGCTCTTTACCAGGTTTCTGTCTGGATTTCCTGGTTTACAATCCACAAGCAACATCAGCAACTAATGGTTTTTGAGCACTTGTTGAATGCAAGGAATAACAGGTAGGAACAGAGCTGTAGCCTTCAGTAGGGACTCCTGAAGTGTAACTGTGGAAGGGAGTGATGGAAGGAGATTTCCCAAAGGTGAAGTGAACTCTCCCATGCCATCCCTGGGACTGAGCTCTGATCTAAACTCACCTGGAGGCTGCATCCTCAGTCCTGTTTCTGAGGCAGGTGGCTGGGCTCTGCCCTGGTCACAGCCCACCTGGACCAGGGCCTAGCGCTGCTGCCCTGGCCAGCCTGCCACACCGTGATGCCAGCCACTGCCCCTGCTGGCCCCAAGGGGTCCCCACATCACCCACCCATTTGAGGGCTGGGCCCCCAGGCCTTTTCTGGCTGTGGCTGTTTGGGTCCTTTCCCAATAGCTTGACTGAGATCCTAGCTGTCCTCCTGGCTGAGCTCATTTAAATGAGGGGTTCAGAATGAGTCTTGCTCAGAAGTGCCACTTTGGCCTATGGATTACTTTGAGCTGAAGTCAATTAAGGCTGAAAAAATTCCGGAAAATTTTTGCTTATTTGTTTGATTTTTTTCAGAAAAATGAAAGTGTTAGTTGCTCAGTCATGTCTGACTCTTTGTGACACCATGACTGTAGTCCATCAAGTTCCTTTGTCCATGGAATTCTCCACAGGCAAGAGTACTGGATTGAGTAGCCATTCCCCCTTCTTCAGGGGATCTTTCTGACTCAGGGATTGAACCCAGGTATCCTATGTTTTAGGCAGATTCTTTACAGCCTGAGCCACGAGGAAAGCCGTCAGTTCAGTTGCTCAGTCGTGTCCGACTCTTTGAGACCCGATGGACTGCAGCACGCCAGGCTTCCCTGTCCATCACCAACTACTTGAGCCTATTCAAACTCATATCCATTGTGTCGGTGATGCCATCCAACCATCTCATCCTCTGTCATCCCCTTCTCCTCCCACCTTCAATCTTTCCCAGCATCAACGGTCTTTTCCCATGAATTGATTCTTTGCATCAGGTGGCCAAAGTATTGGAGTTTCAGCTTTAGCATCAGTAATTCCAATGAATGTTCAGGACTGATTTCTTTTAGGATTGACTAGTTTGACTTCCTTGTAGTCCAAGGGACTCTCAAGAGTCTTCTCCAACACCACAACTTAAAAGCATCAGTTCTTCAGTGCTCAGCTTTCTTTACAGTCCAACATGACCACTGGAAAAACCATAGCTTTGACTAGACAATGCAGGAGACCCGGGTTCGAGCCCTGGGTTGGGAAGATCCCCTGGAGAAGGAAATGGCAACCCATTCCAGTACTCTTGCCTGGAAAATCCCATGGACAGAGGAGCCTGGTAGGCTACAGTCTATGGGGTCGCAAAGAGTCGGACACAACTGAGCGACTTCACTTCACTTGACTAGACACACCTTTGTTGATAAAGTAATATCTCTGCTTTTTAATATGTTGTTTAGGTAGGTCATAGCTTTTCTTCCAAGGAGCAAGCATCTTTTAATTTCATGGCTGCAGTCACCATCTGCAGTGATTTTGGAGCCCTCAAAAATAAAGTCTCTCACTGTTTCTCCATCTGTTTGACATGAAGTGATGAGACTGGATGCCATGATCTTAGTTTTCTGAATGTTGAGCTTTAAGCCAACGTTTTCACTCTCCTCTTTCACTTTCATCAGGAGGCTGTTAGTTCTTCATTTTCTGCCATAAGGGTGGTGTCATCTGCATATTTGAAGTTACTGATATTTCTCCCAGCAATCTTGATTCCAGCTTGTGCTTCATCCAGCCCAGTGTTTCTCATGATGTACTCTGCATATAAGTTAAATAAGTAGGGTGACAATATACAGCCTTGACGTACTCTTTTCCCTATTTGGAACCAGTCTGTTTGTTTTTCCATGTCCAGTTCTACTTGTTGCTTCTTGACCTGGAACCTTCCTCTTAACTGCTGGAAGAATTTAGAAAGAGGTCCAGGAAGAGAACCATCATCAGAGATGACCACAGAGAGTGTCGCCAGCTATGGTGAGCTGGGGACCTGGCAGGGCCTGTTTGTCCAGAGACTTCTCTGTGTCCCATTGTCTCCCGTGGCCTGGCAAACACTTACTCTTCCTGGTCCTCCTGTGAATTGCCTTCCTCCCCTTTGGAGCCCAGACTCCCGGTCCCTTCCTCTTAATTCAGAATGGTGTGTGAGCCTCGATTGCCTATAAGAGAGACTCATGTTGTCTTTGTGGGGCTCCTGCACGTGTGGAATTAAATTTGCTTTCTCCTGTTAATCTGTCTTATGTCGGTTTAATTGCTAGAGCAGCCAGAAGGACCTAGAAGGACAGAAAAAATTTCCTCCCTCACAAAATGAAGGAAGGATCTTTTGCAGATGGTATTTTAATCTCCATTCTCACCCCACCCAAAGATTTCTGAATTTTTGTTGTTCCTGGTCTGGATTTCTGTGAGGTATCTTAATGTTACTTTGTCTGACTCAGTTTCGTGCTGGTGACTCTGTGTCAGTATTGTTTTGCTCCTGATTTCCAATGGGCTGGTTTTTGGATACTTTGTATACCCAGCAAGGTGCTACACATAACAAGCAAAGGCAGACTGTCAGGGAGCAAAGAGGAAGGAAGTGGGGTGTCAGGGCACCTGGCTGGTCCTCTGTCCTTTTAGGAAAGTCATCCTTAAGAACTCAGCCTATCTTCTGGGTCAGTGTAATGGTCCAGCCATCCTGACCATACTGTCCAGATGTTTTGTGACAACATCTGGACATGCAATTCCAGTCGGTTAAGGGTATATAATGAAAATATCAAATTAAAAAAAAAATCTTTTTCTTTGGCAAGAGCTCATTCAAGACGCACAGCATTTGTGACATTTACTTGAGGCTCAATTCTTTCTTTAAATTCTTCACCAGACTGACTTTTGGTCTGTCTAGCCCTCTTGGCAGTTTAACCATGGCCTGCTTTGCAAGGCTTTTTCCAAAACTTTACTCCTGCAAGTAGATGTCAAGGCTGTGAGGAACCGGGCTCTGCCATGTTTCTTGGACACCCCCTGCCTGCCACCCCACCCCTGCTCCTAAAGCTTTGCCAGGCTCCCAGTTCCCACTCTCACTACATATTGGCTTGTTATTCCGAGTGGCGTCTTATTTCATCTGGCTGTTTTTGAAATGATCTACTTTCAATCTGGGTCACCTTTTGGGTACAGAGTTTTTGAAGCTTATTTAAGAGAACTGGACTATTGTAGGTGGTATGTATACTTTCTCCTTGTGTCCTGATGTTCAGATGAGCTTTTTGAATTTTCTAGAAGGCAAATTAGAAGGAATCTTGAGGGACCTGGGAACGATGGCTTGTGGCCTGGCCCACCACGAATGAATGCCCAGAATAAGGACACGGGCAGAACAGAGATAACTGGAGTGCGGGTGGGGCTGTCCTCACCTTCCATGCGGGCACCTCACCTTCTCTATGTGAGACATCGGTGGCTTCCCCTGGTAAAGCCACTGATGCCGGGCTGAGCCCAGTGCTAGGAAGGCAAGAGTCTCGTGTGGCTGTAAGGAGCTGGGAATGTGAGGTCTAAGAAGCTTACTTGGCTCAGGTTTCAGGGAGCTGTACCCCTTCCTCTCCACAGCCTTCATCTCCACCCCATCATCTGGAGGCTTCCCTCCTGCTGCACCTCCCAGCTTCATCCACACTCTGACCTATTTTCCCATGATCCTGCCACCCCAGGTGGGCTGCAGTTCAGTTCTGGGGCTAAGCACCTGGAGTGAGAGCAGACCCCAGAGATTACAGGCTGGGGTCTCTGGCAAGACTGCTCTGGCTTCTGACTGACCTGCCACAAAGCTGAGAGGTCCCCATGAGCCCCTTAGACTTGATAATTCACTAGAGTGATTTACAGAACTCAGGAAAGGGCTATAATCTATGTTTACAGTTTTATCATAAAGGATACAAATCAGAAGTGGCCAAATGAAGAGGGCAGGTTCTGACGGGTCGCCAAGTGTTCTCACCCTGGGGAATTAACACACAGCACCTTCCCAGCACATCCAGCAAGCCCACTCAACCTGAGTGTGCAGAGGCTGTATGACCTTGGCATGACAGATTGAATCAGCAGCCACATAACTGGACTCTATTCAGGCCTCACCCCTCCTTGAAGGTCTGGAGTTTGGGTGATTGGAAACTCAGAGCCCTGACCCTCTAATCAAACACACTTTAGGTCTTTCAATCTGACTCCTCCATCCCGGGACTACCTAGGGGCTCCCATGAGTCACCTCATTAGCATAAACTGATATGTAATGCCTGGATTCATGAATAATAAAGACACTCCTGTTACTTGAGATTCTGAGTTTGCACTAGAGTCTCCTTCTCTGGAACCAGGAGCACAGGCCAGTCATATTCTTTATATGGTACTATCTTAACCTTCCTGTTTTACCTTCCAGGTTCTAACTCATGTACTAGCCATGATCTTGAGGATGTGTGACATTCTCTAAAGAAGAAAACAACCAGATGCTCCTCTCTCTTGATGGTTCAGGGCAGATGGGGTCACACTGCTCTTCCTTGGACCTGCGGACACCTCACAGCTGCTGCCTCTGGGTCTCTGTGCTGAGCTCTGGGCCCTTGAAGCAGCCTCAGATCCTGGCCAGACTCTGTGGCCAGAGGACCAGATAAGGTAGATGTGGACCCCTGGGGCTCCTGCACGGGAGCGACATGAATTGTGTCCATCACATTTTATTGGCAAAAGAAAGGCTTCTGTCAAGGTATAACAGTAACTTGATCTGAGATCTAGAAAGATGAGTTACTGACCAGGTTATAGAGGCCAAGGCAGAGACAGGAGTGAAGGAGGGAGGGGCCATGGGTAGTGAAGCAGCCTGGTGAGGAGGTGAGGCAAAGTGGGGACTCGAGGGTGAAGAGGGGTCAAGTTTGGGTAACACGGGGACTCTGGCACCAGGAGGTCAGGAGGAGCCAGCAGAACGTTCTGTCTTTGCAGGATGGTGCTGGGGGCAGCGTCATGCTTCCTGGGCTTCAACCAGCAGGGGGACACAGGGAAGAGATGGGCACCTTCATCTCACAAGCCATCAGCCGCCACCAAGCTGGCAGCCCCTTACCTGAATGCCCTGTGTTAGCTGGACACTAGGACTTGGGCCCCACAGACTCTGTTGCATAAGTGATTTCCATGTACTGTTGTTTTTCTGCCTGGATTTTTCCATGATGGATGTGATTCGTGTGTCATGCTGGGCAGGAGATGGTATTTAAGTGTTTCCTGGGTTTGATCTCCATGCAGGCAGCCTGTGCTAAGACTTGGGGTAGGCGCTAAATGGATTTAATTAACTCCAGCATTTGAGCATCATTGTGGGCGGTGAGGCCTGGGGTTGGGGGCAGCTGCTGCTTTCAGCCTGGCTGACTCTAGAAATCATCACATTTTGAACTGAAACACGTCCAAGGAGTTTGATGGCAGAGAAGCCAGGATGGAAGGGAGAGACTGGGACCCAGGGGTTTCTAATGTTATGCCCACTTTTGCCCTGAACCCGGGCAGGTTGTAACAAGTTCTTCAGATTTAGCAGCTGCCCAAGGGTGGGATGGAGTGAGGGAGGAGTCTGAAAGTTTACAGAGAGCACCTCAAGGAGATTCTGAGAGCCAGGCCACCTTCCAGAGAGAAAAGATGCTTCTCCCCTCTCTCTGCCGTGACCATGACTGCCTGCACAGGGTCCTCTGAGACACCCTTGACCTTCACTGACCTTCAGCACCTGCTCCAACGTCTTCCTGCTGTGTCTTCCTGTTCTGCAAATGCTGGGAAACCAATCTGTCCTTCCCGAAGTCTTTGCATGAGCTGTGGTGTCAGCCCTACAGACCAGAGACACACGACGAAACTAACTGGAAATGGAGTTGTGGGGAGACAGAGGCAGGGAAAAGGCACATTTTTGCTGACGGGGTCCCGGAGAAAGCCTGAGTCGCGGCCTGGGACTCTGACTGGATCGCAGCGGGAGGCCACGTCCCCGGAGCCTGGTCCTGTGGTTCGGCCACGGCAGGTGGACCTGAGGCCCGTTCTGGCCTGCGTTAGCCTCCCGGCGATCCCACGAGGGGCTCCATCCCTCCAAGCTGTCCCTTCCTGCTCTACCTGCAGGACAGCCCTGAGCCCGACCTGGCACCTGGAAGCACTTGATCTAGTGGCAGCCGTGGGAAGCTGGCCCCGTGTCCAGGGCTGGCTTTGTCAGCCACAGGCCACAGGGACAGCCGTGTGGCCTGCCCTGCGGTCTGTCCCCATTGCGTTCTCTCCCCGTCCCCTCTGCTAATGTACAACCAGCAGCGGTAGGCACTGGCCAAGTGGGCAGTGGGGCTGGGACCTGTGAGCCGCGGCTCAGGGCTCTGCCAATGTGGGAGTCTCTCTAGACACTGCCTGTCTCTGCTTCACTGTCCTGACCACTCTCCTCCAGGGCCTGAGAATCTTCACTGTTTGGTGTTTTATTGTTAGTGGTCCTGTTCAGGGAAGCCTTTATGCTTTTTCAGACACTGATTTTCCAGAAGAATCCAAGGGTGAGTCTGGTGATTTTCTGTCTCTAATTTGCTGGCTTTCAGTTTTCTACAAGAGCAAAAGTAAACGTTGAAAGACCTATTTGTTCCTTTGTATAATTAACTTCCCATAGTGGCTAAGGTGGAGGGACAAGGGGGGTGGATAAGACAGGTACGAGGGAGGAGGCTTTGGAGTCAGGCTGAGCAGCCTCGTTATCCAGGCTCTACTGCCCACTCGCTCAGGGCTTCTCTTGTAGCTCAGTCAGTAAAGGATCTACCTACAATGCGGGAGACCCGGGTTTGATTCCTAGGTCAGAAAGATCCTCTGGAAAAGGAAATGACAACCCACTCCGGTATTCTTGCCTGGAGAATCCAATGGACAGAGGAGCCTGCCAGGCTACAGTCCCTGGGGTCACAAGAAGCGGACACAACTGAGCAACTAAACCACCACCACTGCTCACTAGCTGTGTGACCTGGGCGCAGTAAGTAAACCTCTCTGAGCTTCAGTGTCCTCATCTATTCTTTGGCTATAGCAACAGTGCTGAGCTCACTGGATTGTTATGAAATTCAAAGAAAATAATGCATGTAAAAATATAATAGTGCATGGTACTTATTAAACAGTGAGTTTTTTAAAAGCTTTTGTTGTAATTAGCCTCTATTTTTTTTTAACCTCTAAAATGGACAAAAAATAAAATATCCAAAATGAACTGATGTAGAACTGGCTGTAGAGCCAGGAATTTTATAAAAGGCTAACCCAGACGGGCCTTGTCCTGTGGGCTTACTAGCCTGAATAGAAGCTAAGAGGAAGCAATTAGAACAGATTCTGGAAGCAGTTCATGATGGTAAGAAGCAGGTTCTTTTTAAGGGATGTGGTCTGTCTGTCCCTGCCTTTCTACCCGCTCCAGAGCCTTCTTCCTCTGGTTGTGGATGAATAATGCTGGGTTCCCTCTCACCATGTACAGACTTCAGCAAATGAGCCCTCAGCAACCCCAGGACCCTCTCCCCACTTACATATGGGGTCTCCTTTGGGACAAAGAAATTCTGGGTCACTAGAAACAAGCTGGTGAGTTGGGGATGAAAAATTCCCCTGGGTCCACCAGAAGACAGGAAAATCCACTTTGCTAGCTGATTGTATAGACTCCCAAATACTAAAGGTTGGGGGGATTCTTCTCAGTTTTGTACGATACTATGGAATGGGATAAAGGAGGGGAAGAAATACACATCTGTCCCTCTATGACTCTTCTCTAACTGCTTTTTCAACTTCTTCTAGATCCACAACCATTTTTTGGGGATTCATCTGAATAAATCAAATCCACTCCTTAATGTCAACAATCTCCATCTCAACTTAGCCACAACATGAAGGATGGGATGGGCAGAAAGGAAGTTCAAGAAGCCTTTTTAAAAAGTTTAATTGCAGACTTTCTTAACCATCAGAAGTTTGCTTCAGGGCTCATTGAGATCAACCCTCCTGGGTACCCCACCCTCCATCTTCTCCCCGGGGTACCCTTTGTGGTTCCCAATACGCCAGCCCTCAGAGCTCAGTTGTGGGCTGGTCGATCGATCACCATGTTAAGAAGGCAAATGTGATCTCTTCTGCCAGGTTTCCATTCTGAAAACCCCCAAGCTCTGGTACTGTCATTTAGAATTGTTTGTTGAAACGAGCTTCAAGGGGACTTTGTCGTCTAAGTTGTTTAATCAAATATAGCCCATCTTTAAATTCCTCTTCCTGCCTCTGTTCTCCAGTTAAAATTTCCCTCTCCTTTCCGACCCCTGGGCTAACTCCCTCAGGCATCCCCCACCCCCACCATCTCCTCCCAGACACCACAGCCAAGGGAGCCTTCTGTGCCTTTCATTTTGCTGAGCTCCTCATCTTACAAAGCTAACTGGCATCCTCAGACCCTCCTGTGTTCCCTGAAATACTGTCTAGTCAAGTAATATAACTCAGAAAGATATTTGAAAATAACTTTTCAAGCTCCTTCAAGAATTCTTTCTTCTCTCATTGCAACACATGGAGGCAAATAGCAGATGGAATACATTTCTTCATTTTTAAAAACACCAGATGCTTCTCTCCTTATTTGATTTTTTAAAGTCACACTCCTTCCCCATCTAGCTTTTGTCTGTCCTCCGCCTCCCAAATCTTCTAGTTCTGTTTGTCATGAAAACAGCCCTCAGAAACATGAAAACGTGGGCTTTGGGGATGTGCACCCATTTAGGAGGGACAAGCTGGCTTCAAGGATAAGCAGGGTGTTGGGTGCAAGAATCTCCACTTTTAATACCATGATTTGGGGTTCAGGAAAAAGAATGTGGGTCCCATGGCCAGGGTGTAGCTGGATGCCTTCAGGGTGGTGTGGTGGCTAGCTCTGGGGGAGTCAAGGGCAGGGACCACCAGCTTATGTTCTCACAACCAGGGGCATGCAGCAAGGATGAAAAACTTAGCCTTTTTTTTAGGGGAGGAACTAAATCTTCCTAGCTTTATAGCTTGGATAAGACATTAAACTGAGATTCCAATTTGGCGATGCACTGCCCAGGCTTTGGATGCTCTGTGTGGCTCATGGGCCACTTTCTGTCACAATTTGATTTAAGTTATTTCACACACATTTATAAAGTGTGGGTTGTGGATAAACCATAACATTTAACACAAGGTATAGATGCCCCGTCTTCGAGATCCTCAGGGAATAAAGATTTAGTGAGAGCCAGAGATAAGCTCATACATAATGATGTTACAAAGAAGAATATAACCACCAAGATGAGATTCTGTGGAGGGGCAACAGAAAGGGGCTTGGGAAAAAGTCAGATCACCTTCTGAGGGCAGAGAGGAAGCAAAATCTGCATTTGAGGCCCAAGGAAGTGAGGTAGGAAAGGTTCATTTTCTCAGCATAAATTTGGGGAGGCAACAATGAAATATTTTATTCATTTATTTTTGTTTTCCCTTGTTATTTTTTTTTAAATTTGTAATTTCTGCTGTATTTTTTTAAATTTGTAATTTCTGACTCAGTATACATGTATACTTTCTTTTTTATATTCTTTTCCAATGACACATTTTAAAAACCTCTCTGCATGGTTCAAAATTCTGTTATTTACATGCATATTCTATGATATGCATTTTACTTAAAATTTTTAAATGAGTATCTTTGTAAATAATTATAAACCGAGTAATTACAGTCCTATTCACAATTCTGTTGCTTAAGACAATCTTTTTATGTCAGGTTTCTCTCTGTTTTCTTAAGAAATCATTAAAAATTTCTTATGAAATCCCCATTATTAGTAGTTTCTTAATGGAAATAGAAAGCAAGCTGACCTAAAAATGTTATCTTGAGAATATAACTGCAAATAGGGCTGTGATTAATTATTAAGGAACCAACCATCTAATCCTTAAAGGGGTTCAGGATTAGCCAGACTCCATCAGTCTTCATGTGTGCTCATGAGAGAATGATTAAGGGGGTCAGGGGTCAGCGGTCACTTCTCTCCTGTTCCCCTGTCAAGGCTGTTATCACACGGGAACAACTGTTTTACCATTCTTTCTTTCTGAATAGTCATGCCCACTCAGAAAGCTGCAGGGAGGCTGGAGCCCCTGGATGCCCCGGGAGCCCACACAGAAGAACAGTTCCATTGCAGGAAGATTGGCTTTCCCTCAAGCAGTTAGACTGCTCCAGCTGGCACCATGAGGAGATTCTGAATTCCACACGATTGGCTCTGTCACATGGGAAGATGGTTAGGAACACAGACTGCAAGCCCCTGCCCTGGGGAGTCTGTCTGCTCAGGGGAACTCCCCCCAGGTGAGGCGGCTCCCATGGGCTTCACTGAGGCCCCCAAATTCATATGCTGAAACCCTACTCACTATGAGATGGTATTTGGAGATGAGGACTTTGGGAGGAAATGAGGGTCTGCTGAGGTCATGAGGGTGGGGCCCCCATGATGAATTAGTGTCTTCCTAAGAAGAGGAGGGCACCAGAGTGCGCTCTCTCTTATCTAAGTGAGGACACAGTGACAAAGCAGCTGCCTGCAAGCCAGGAAGCGGCCTCCTCAGGACCTGAGTGGGCTGCACCTTGATCTTGGACTTCCAGCCTGCAGACCTGTGAGAGTAAATCCCGATTGTCTAAGTCCCTTGACAGTGTCCTTTGTTACAGAAGCCTGAGCAGGTGAGCACAGAGGATGGGACTGCTCACAGGCCATCTGCTGCCTTTGCTTTTCTTGCCACATTTCCGCCAGAGGCCCAGCCCACCACAGGTGAGTCCAGGACTCCTAACAGGTACCATTTGGGGCTGCAGCGTGATGTTTGCTTGGAACCCTTTACTGATGTAGGTAAGGGTCTATGAGGGTGGTGACAAAGTCAAGGAGGAGACCCAGCCCAGGGAGCATCATAATGGGCCCCAACACATGTCCTGCCTCCATCTGCCCCCCTCCTCCTCCACACCCTAGTTTCTCTCTCACCAGCTGCTAGAGATGCTTTCCTAAAAATCTAATCTGACTAGGCCATTCCCCTGAGGGTCCTTTTGATGGACTTGTGAGATGAACAACACCCACTCATCTACTCTTCAGACATTTATTGAGGCCCAGAGATGGCACTGGAGGGGAGGTGAAGGTCAGGGAGCCCTGGGCCCATTAGCACCACGGCTCGCAGGAGAGCAGAGGAAGGAGCATCACTCAGGCTCCTCGGGTGGCTCCTAGGCGCCCCCTGCCCTCCCTCTTCCCTCCCATTCTGAATGGTGCTTTAACAATAGAGCTCATTCCACCCTTGCCTCTGTGACTTCTGACTTTTCCATCTCTGTTGGGGTCTGAATTCTCCTGTCACAAGGGGAGACTTACTCTCCCTTCTGCCTTCAACTCAGCGGCACCAAGTGAGCGCCCAGCAGCTTGTCAGCCCCTCCCCATCCCGGCCCTTCCTCAGTGTGGTCCAGGAAGAACTCACCTCACCGGCTACTCTTCCAGGAGAGAAATGCTGTCTCATCCCTCATGATGACCGCACGGGACAGGCACAGAGTAAGCCATGACTCAGAAGCAGTCAAATATTGGGGAATTTTCTGTTCAAGGGCTTCCCTGGTAGCCTAGATGGTGAAGAATCTGCCTGCAGTACAGGAGACCCAGGTTCAACCCTTGGATTGGAGGGATCCCCTGAAGAAGGAAATGGTAACCCATTCCAGTATTCTTGCTGGGAAATCCCATGGACAAAGGAGCCTGGCAGGCTATAGACCACGGGTTCATAAAGAGTCAGACATGACTGAGTGGCTCACACTTTCTGCTCGAAGGGTTATCTGAGGCAGGTGACTCTGCCTTATGGTCCCCAGCATCTCAGCACAAGGCCTGGGAATAGGCTGCAGCTTTGAGGTACAGGTTGGTGTCAGCACCGTGAGCAGGAAAGAATTTGCATGTGATTTATATTGAGTGGGAAGATTTTCTCAAGATGCTCTGGAGGCCCTGTTACCGGTTTGGTTGAACTTTTTTCTAAATACTTCTGCAAAGTTTAGCTGGTTTGCTCTCTGGGGGAATTAAAAGCAATCCATCCCTCCACCTCCAGAAGGACTGGTCCTGCTTTCCTCAATTGCCTTCCCGCATCCCGGAGGGAGAGAGGTTGACGGGCTGAGTCACTCACTAGACATGTTTGGGCCACGCCCAGACCTCATGCCAGTGGGGCCAACCTGACGGGCTGGCTCTCAGCAGCCAGCGCCAACCTCCCCACTGGAAACCCATCCCCATCACGGAGATGGTCTTTTTCTGAATCTGGAAGCATTTATTTCCATCAGGTTTGCTGGGGCTCTCCACCTTCTCGTCAGAAAGACTTCACTTTTCTCCACAGGATGTAAGTGGGCGGGCCTGCTTTTCCTTTTTCCGTCTCCGAGGGGTTCCCCGGCTGAGATGAGGCACAGGAGCTATAGGAGGCTCCAAGGACGCGGATTCCCTTGCAGAAGTTCAGCCGAGGGCCCAAGGGCAGGCAGGGACGGGCTCGGTCCCCAGGAGGGACTCCCCAGCTGGAGACAAAGCCAGGAGACCAGAGGTTGAGGCTGGCAGAAGGAAAGCACACATCCCAGCTGACACAACAGTCTCCAGGTCTGGAGGTGCTGGTCCCTCCTTGCCGAGATTTTCTGGTGAAAAGGGCTCATGACCTCACTGTCCCAGCCCTCTGGAGGGAGGGCTTCTGACTCTTGGCACTGGCTGCCTTGAGCGGAGCTCCGTGTTGCCGTAGAGACAAAGGCACTAGGCGTAGCATCTTCTGAGTGGTCTCGGTTCTCTGCAGCCCCTCTTGCATCTGCTTTCCTGATCAGACTCCTTGGCTTCTCAGCTCACAGTGGTGACAGCTGCCGTCCTGCAGCATCTGCCCCCACCCTGGAGGGGCTGTGGAGAGGAACTCCTGGGGCTTGGGGCCTGGGGGACCCTAGTCTGAACCCCAATTCTGCCAGGCTAACCTGTAACCTGGGGCCAGAAGCTCTGCATGAGCTTGTTGAGAGGATGAAATTAAGATGTATGTGAATGAACTTTGCCAGGTATTACATAAATTAGGTTAGAAGCACCCTTCCTGGCTTTGTCTTTTAATAATCTTCTAGGTGTACTTCTTGTCTCTGAAATTAATATTTTTAACATTTAAATTTAATATTAATTGCAATTTAATATTAATATTAGTATTTAATGCTTCAGAAGATGTTTTATACTTCTTCTACATGCCCTGGAGCCGCTATCCATTATCTGAGGGAGGACCAGAAGCCAGGGAGGAGATATTTTGAGATGGAAGAGGGAAAGACACAGGGTGGGGGGTGGTTCCAGGCAGGAAAACAGGTGGACCAGCTCTGTGATAGAAGCTTCCAGGCTGAATGATGGGCAGGAAGAAGGGAATGAGTGTCTCGGTTGACATGGGTGTGGTGGGGTAAGGAGAGAGCTCCTTCTCAGAGGTGGCCTTGGAGCCAGTTCCCTAAGGAAACACGAGGGCGGCAGGGAAGCAGGAAGACATCAGGAGCTGAGTTTTCTTCTCTCTGCCTCCCTGTGCCAGCCCTGCAGTTATGCCTGAGGTTTGGCCGGGCGTCTGAGCGCATCTGAGTCCTCATCTATAAACCTAGGGGCTGCTGGATGTCCTCTAAGCCGTCATCTCCTCTTGTGAGTCCCTCATGAGCTGACCAGTGATGGAAAACCAGTTGCCCTAGAGAAAGCCCTTAGTCTCCAGTCCACTCTGTCCTGCTGCATTGTTCATGGAGCGGGGTCCGTTGGGGGAGGTACTGAATGCATGGTCCCCACAGAAGTGTACTTCAGACACAGGGTCCCTCCTCCTGCAGGGTCTGGAAAGCAGTCTCTCTGGGGCAAGGGAAAGGTGAACACTGGGATTCTGTGACATGTTGGGAGCCGGAGCTCTTGGCAGGCCCAGGTTTATCTGGAACCATTTTCGATGGTTTAGGAGGGGAAACTTGTTAGGTCCTGCCTGCCTGATGGAGTATGTCACCATCCCTGAAATAGGGTGGTCTGAGCTAAAATATCTTTGGTAGGTGATGAAAGAGATTCCTTGGGTCAAGTTAAGAATGGTGAAAGGCAAGGAAAGATTGCCATTTTAAATACTACAATGTTTGCTGGCTTATATGAATATGAATATAATCTTGTGAGAGTGTGTAGCAATGCCAAGGAATTCGTTAAGATGGGCGATTTGCCCAGGTTCAAAGTGGGCAATGGTCTAATGATTTTCAAGGGCTGTTCATAAAGCCCAGCCAATCAGGTCCTGTCTTTTTTCAGAGCCATTATGTGTGGCTTTGCATGTTGCCTAGTGTACAATCTGTGCAGCCATGTATGGAGATGAGGCTATTTAACAATTGATTTATCCCACAGCCTCTATTTAATCACTGTGTGGTGCCTGTGTGCAGTCCTATGTGTGACTAGACACATGCTAGGCTGTGGGGGCTAAGAGTGAAATGCAATGGGTCCTAGCACATAGGAAAGACACATGTGGCACCTCCCTACAGGGCAGTATGGTAGATGCTTTAAGAGATGGCTTGGGGAGGACATGGTCGGGGGTAGAGGAGCCGCCATGGTGGAGGTGGTTTAGAGGACGAGGAGAACTAGACCAGGGAAGTGACCGGCAAGACTGGTGCCCAACGTTTGCTATTAATATATTCTCCTGGGGCAGAGAACCTGAAAGTCCTTTTAAACCATGCTGTCATTCTCTCACCAGCACTGAATCCTCAGCCTCCCGACAGCATGGTGCTGCTGTGCATGACTCTTCTCTCCCTGAGGCTGTGGCTGGAGGGTGGGAATGGGGATCCACCTCCCCTGTGCAGCGCCGCTGCTGGTGAGCCCTGCTTGCTTCCGTCTGCAGTCAGAGGGCGGACAGAGGGGCTGTGCCATCCAACACCAGCGTCTAATTCCTCTGGGCCGAGGGTTCTCATCATATTCTGTTTTCAGGGGTAATCATTGTTTAAACAAAGTGTCAAAATGTTTTCCAAACCATGGAAATACAATGCAGCCTCCAGTTCTTATCCAGAGGGCACTGGTCTTGCAAACCATCAAGCACCGGTGAATGAGCGCAGCCTTCTCCTCCTCCCTGGACAGTGAGGGCATGTGTCCGCTCAGAGGGGCCCCAGACCCTCCGTCATAAACGTGTTTGCTTTTCTCACAAAACCCTACACTGGGTGACATGACAGCTTCCCCAGCCCCTTCCTCTCAGAGGCCAGTGGCCCCAGGCCCACCCATCCTCTAGTTTTCACGTCCTGTGTCTCCTGCAGCCCCGACAGAGCAACAGCTTCTCTCAGGCTGAAAGCATTGTGACAGCCTTTCCCCTGAGAGCCCTGCCCCTTGCTGATCACAGGCCACTCCTCAGCCTGACCAGACATCCTACACTGCAAAGCTGATCACTTTTCCCAGGTTACAAAATAATTTTTCATTACCCTCAGGACAAAATCCAAGTTTCCTCATCGTCCTGAGGCTGCCAGTGGCCAGACCTCCCATGCTAAGCTCTCAATTTTTCCTTCTCACCGCACTGAATATAGAGCTCTTTTCTGCTTCTGACTTTTGCATGTGCAGCTGTCATGCCTTAGGTATGTGTCCCCAACTTGCCAACACCTTTCCCTCCGGAACCCAGTTTAGAGAGGATCCTATGGGAAGCCTTCCCCATTCCTTGCCCAGCTGGGGAGGTGCTCAGAGGATGCATGTCCATGGGGCACTACGGTGTCCCTCAAGGGCGCCTGCCTCAGAAGATTGCAGCCCTTCATGGGTCTTTCCTTAAGAGCAGAGATGTGCAGAGAAGAGCACAGAGGAGCAATCAGTCCATGTGTATTAGGGGAATAGTGATTAGGGTTTGGTGTTATCTACTTAAAAAAAAAAAAAAAACCACATTATGTAAAAGCTGTGGGTTGAGTTTATTCCGTGTCTTACTGAGGACTATAGCCCAGGAGACAGCCTTTCAGATGAGAAACTGCTCTGAAGAGCTACAGGAGGAAATTGTATACATGTAATTTTGGAGAAGGTGGAACATGAACCCAAGCAGGCATCTCAGCAGAAGCTGCTTCTGGCTGTGGGGAGCAGACAGCTTACATAATGGTTTTAGAGCTTTTCTTTTCCTTTTTTTTTTTTTGAAAAAAATTTTTTTAAATTTATTTTTTATTTTACTTTACAATTCTGTATTGGTTTTGCCATACATTGACATGAATCCACCACGGGTGTACATGCGTTCCCAAACATGAACCCCCTTCCCCACAACATCTCTCTGGGTCATCCCCGTGTACCAGCCCCAGGCGTGCCATATCCCGCATCGGACATAGACTGGCAATTCGATTCTTACATGATATTATACATGTTTCACTGCCATTCTCCCAAATCATCTCACCCTCTCCCTCTCCCACTGAGTCCAAAAGTCCGCTATACACATCTGTGTCTTTTTTGCTATCCTGCATACAGGGTCATCATTGCCATCTTTCTAAATTCCATATATATGTGTTAGTATACTGTATTGGTGTTTTTCTTTCTGGCTTACTTCACTCTGTATAATCGGCTCCAGTTTCATCCATCTCATCAGAACTGATTCAAATATATTCTTTTTAACAGCTGAGTAATACTCCATTGTGTGTATGTACCACAGCTTTCTTATCCATTCATCTGCTGATGGACATCTAGGTTGTTTCCATGTCCTGGCTATTATAAACAGTGCTGCAATGAACATTGGGGTACATGTGTCTCTCCTACACTGTTGGTGGGAATGCAAACTAGTACAGCCACTATGGAGAACAGTGTGGAGATTCCTTAAAAAATTGCAAATAGAACTGCCTTATGACCCAGCAATCCCACTGCTGGGCATACACACTGAGGAAACCAGAATTGATAGAGCTTTTCTACGTACAGGAAAACACAAGAATCCAAGCTCATAAAATTTTCTTCTGAAAATATCTAATTATCTGAACGCCTGTTTCTGCCAGTTTTCCCAGAGCACAGAGGGCCTCATCCTGATTTCCACCCTGAGCTTCTTAGGTCAGCGACTGCAGTGGCCAAGGACCCAACCCCCTGGAGCTGGGTGGCAAGTGACAGTCTTTAGTTGGCAAGTGCTTGATGAAATAAAATACATTGTTAGTTGGGTAGGAATATTTTTAGCTGAGAGTGATATAAAGCCTCAAATAACAATGGCTTGGGGGAAGAAAAAGGTCTTTGTTACTGTAAAAGTCCCACCCATTGCTTGTCATTGCAGAGGGGGTTACTTGGTGGTGCTGTGGAAGGGACTGCCTCTGGAAGTTCTGACTGCAGGCTGTTTTCTGTTCAACCTTCCTAAGAACTCCAAACTCTCTAGATTTCTTTCTGTCTCACTAGTTAGTATAGATTCCAGTCACCTGCAGCTAAGGACTCTAGCAAACCTTTCACCTGAATCCCATGAAGATGTCAAGCAACCGAGGGTCTGATTTTCAGAAGTAACTAGGGAACTGATAAGATGCAGTTTCAGAAGCAGCTGAGATGCTGGAAGCTGATTCCTAGGAGAACTTGCCTCTGCTTCCAGCCCTGGCACCCTCAAAGCCTTTTCTCTGTACCAAATGTTGACATTAGAAAGAATGACATTTCATAGTGAACTCCTGCCTGATGAACAGAGATTGAGTGACCCAAGTTTGCAGCTTAGAGACTGAGCTGGACTAACCCCGGGAATTAAGCTTGTTTCTGCCAATCCATTGGCTTCCTGGGCTTCCCTGGAAGCTAAGATGGCTGAGCTTCCCAGGTGGCTAAGATGGTAAAGAATGTGCTTGCAATGCAGGAGACCCAGGTTCAATCCCTCGGTCGGAAGGTTCCCCTGGAGAAGGGAGTGGCTACCCACTCCAGTATTTTTGCCTGGAGAATTCCATGGACAGAGGAGCCTGGTGGGCTACAGTCCTTGGGGTTGCAAAGAGCTGGACACGACTGAGTGACTAATAGTTTCACTGCCAATCCATGCTGCAAATGCTGACTGAGCCAAGAAACCCAAAGCAAAAGGAAATCCCCATGACAGAGCTAAACCTCTTCTCACTGGCCAGTTCACAAATCTATGAAAATGAAATTTGCCCGCTTGTCTGTGGTTGACACCCTGAGAAGGCCCTGGAGCAAATCTCCTTCACACGGGGAATGGCCAGTTGAGCTCTCAGTGAACAGGCTGGGGGCAGGTCCAGCAGCTGAAGTTGCAGCCTTTGAGGGGGCCCATCACCACCAGCTGTGAGTGGCTGGGAGGCCTGTGCTTGTGGGTTTTCTAGCCTTTGTACCACAGCATTTCCACCTGGAAATTTCAATGACATCTCTTCAGTTCTCTCTTTTTGCTTATTTCTGCATTTTCCCAGAGAGCTGGGGGCCTTTCTGTTCAGTTGAGTTCAGTTGCTCAGTTGTGTCCAACTCTTTGTGACCCCATGGACTGCCAGGCTTCCCTGTCCATCACCAACTCCCAGACCTTGCTCAAATTCATGTCCATTGAGTCAGTGATGCCATCCAACCATCTCATTCTCTGTTGTCCCCTTTTCCTCCTGCCTTCAATCTTTCCGAGCATCAGGGTCTTTTCCAATGAGTCCGTTCTTTGCATCAGATGGCCAAAGTATTAGAACTTCAGCTTCAGCATCAGTCTTTCCAATGAATATTCGGGACTGATTTCCTTAGGATTCACTGGTTTGATCTCCTTGTAGTTCAAGGGATTCTCAAGAGTCTTCTCCAACACCACCGTTCAAAAGCATCAATTCTTTATGGTCCAACTCTCACATCCAAACATGACTACTGGAAAAACCATAGCTTTGACTATATGGACCTTTGTTGGTAAAGTAGTATCTCTGCTTTTTAATATGCTGTCTAGGTTGGTAACAGCTTTTCTTCCAAGGAGCAAGCATCTTTTTATTTCATGGCTGGAGTCACTATCTGCAGTGATTTTGGAGCCCCCCAAAACAGTCTCTCACTGTTTCCATTGTCTCCCCATCTATTTGCCATGAAGCGATGGGACTGGATGCCATGATCTTCACTTTTTGAATGTTGAGTTTTAAGTCAGCTTTTTCACTCTCCTCTTTCACTTTCATCAAGAGGCTCTTCAGTTCCTCTTTGCTTTCAGCCATAATGGTGGTATCATCTGCATATCTGAGGTTATTGATATTTCTCCCGGCAATCTTGATTCCAGCTTGTGATTCATCCAGCCTGGTATTTTGCATGAGGTACTCTACATATAAGTTAAATAAGCAGGGTGACAATATACAGCCTTGATGTACTCCTTTCCCAATTTGGAACCAGTCTGTTGTTTCTTTCCTGGCTCTAATTGTTGCTTCTTGACCTGCATACAGATTTCTCAGGAGGCAGGTAAGGATTGTCTGGTATTCCCATCTCTTGAAGAACAAGACTCAGTTTCCACCACAGTCAGTCTCTTTCAACAGGAAGCTTTTATAAACCTCTTATCCTTATCCATCAGATCACAGACAGAGTGAAAACCGTAATCACAGAAAACGAATCAAACTGATCACATGGACTGCAGCCTTGTCTAACTCAATGAAACTATGAGCCCCGCCATGTAGGGCCACCCAAGACAGGCAGGTCATGTTGGAGAGTTCTGACAAAACGTGGTCCACTGAAGAAGGGAAGAGCAAGCCACTTCAGTATTCTTTCCTTGAGAACCTCGTGAACAGTATGAAATGGGGGCCTTTGGAAGCTGTGTTTTCTTTTTCAGGTGTCAGGGAACCTTGGGATGCTGGGATGCATTCACAGTTGAGGGCCCCGGTTAGTACAGGCTGTGGGGTAACAGCAGCTTCTTGGGGGTGCCTGAGTCAAGGAAGCAGCAGCAGCTTCTGAAGCAGAGCACTGGGGCCGCCTGGGGAAAGTGTCAGGAAGAGATAAGGAGTACAAACCACTTTGCAAGTTAATTAACCCTGGGAACCTCTGGGGCCCTCTGTTCCAGCAGGCAGCTGTGCATCACTTTGAATCCCTCTCCCTCTGAGGACCGGCTCCTCCCAGCCCAACTGATTCTTCACCCTTTGAGGCTATTCTAAAGAATCTTCATGGAGGAGCCCCTCCAGTCTCTTCCAGGCTCAGTCCTCACTCTGATCTTCCCCAGAGTCCTGAGCAAGGGGCCCTGGACTGTGAGCAGTCCAGAGCTCAGGGGGCCATGTCGAGGGTTCGGTTGACCCAGAGCCTGAAAGCAGGCGGCCTGCCTCCTCAAGCCTCAGGGCCGCTTTGCAAACCCGCACTTGATCCATGGGGCAGGGGAGGAAAAATAGTGTCCCCTCCACCTTTCTGGGCTTTTGGCTGAGGGCCCCTGTAAAAAGACAGATTAGCAGGGTAAAAACAAACACAACTTTAATAACATGTGACCCTGTATACATGGGAGAGACCCAGGAAAACCAAGAAATGCCCCTCTTCTCCCTGCTTCACTGTCCAACCATCACCTTAAATACTATCTCCAGCTAAAGACAAAAGAAGACACTGGGGGAGGGGCAGTTATGGGATGGCCAGACAGAGCCTGTCGGTTGTTATGCAGATCAGAGTTGCAGATTGCCTTCTCCACCAATGAGGATTTCTAGAGATTTAGAGTTGTCCCCTCCTCCTGGTCCACCAGGGTGAAACTCTGACACGTGGAGACTTCCTTTATAAATGTAAATATCAAACTAGGACAGCCACTATGGAGAACAGTGTGGAGATTCCTTAGAAAATTGCAAATAGAACTGCCTTATGACCCAGCAATCCCACTGCTGGGCATATACACTGAGGAAACCAGAATAGAAAGAGACACATGTACCCCAATGTTCATCACAGCACTGTTTATAATAGCCAGGACATGGAAACAACCTAGATGTCCATCAGCAGACGAATGGATAAGAAAGCTGTGGTACATATACACAATGGAGTCTTACTCAGCCATTAAAAAGAATACATTTGAATCAGTTCTAATGAGGTGGATGAAACTGGAGCCTATTATACAGAGTGAAGTAAGCCAGAAAGAAAAACACCAATACAGTATACTAACACATATATATGGAATTTAGAAAGATGGTAATGATGACCCTGTGTGAGAGATAGCAAAAGAGACACAGATGTGTAGAGCGGACTTTTGGACTCTGAGGGAGGGGGAGAGGGTGGGATGATTTGGGAGAATGGCATTGAAACATGTGTACTATCATCTAAGAAACAAATCGCCAGTCTATGTTTGACGCAGGATACAGGATGCTTGGGGCTGGTGCACGAGGATGATCCAGAGAGATGATATGGGGTGGGAGGTGGGAGGGGGGTTCATGTTTGGGAACTCATGTACACCCATGGTGGATTCATGTCAATGTATGGCAAAACCAATACAGTACTGTAAAGTAAAATAAAGTAAAAATAAAAATTAAAAAAAATAAATGTAAATATTGCTGACAAAGGGTAACTTGTACTTGGATTTCAGAGCTTCTCTTAAAAATAATCAGCTCAAGATAATCCTTATGCCAAAGAGTCACATTTGGGGGGTGTCAGAGTTTGCCCCCCTCTAGTGATTTCCACAGCAGGAAAGGAGGGTGCGAGGGGAGATATTATAACCACTGGCAGCTTTTCCAGAACCTCACCGTTTTTCTCTCCAGAGAGCATTTCAACACGTGGGGAGAAGAAAAGGTGCACACTCACACACACATGCATATACACAGAGACAGACTCATGCAACGCACACACACACACACAGAGAAATGCAGGCATACACATGTGCACACACACATGTGCACACACATACACAGAAATGCATGTACACACATATAAACAGACATACATACACATACACTCAGACACACACTCACATACACATATACACACAGTGTCACACATACACAAACACATACAGCACACATACGTACACACACACACATATAGACAGACACAGAGACAGACAGACACACACGTACCACATACCTACACTCACAGAAACACACACTTGCACACATGCATTCATACATGCATATATATATACTCACGCACACACACACACACAGAGAAATGCAGGCATATATACATATATATCCCTACATACACACAGACACACATGTACTCACACAGACTTACCCACAGACATATCCACTTCTGCGTGTACAGAAATACACGCATATACATGATACATAACTACAAACACATATACCCACACACACAAGCAGACATACATACATGAGACACACATTCACACAGATATATATTCACATACACACATACATATACTTACAAACATACATACCTACAGACACAAACCCACATCAATGCCCTCACATACGCAGACATACACACAGGCACACAGTCATACACACACACGTACAGACAGACATATGCACATATACACACACACAGACTACCAACACACAGACATACACAGAGAGAGAAATATATGCACATATACATATACCTGCAGACACACACATACTACATAGACGTACATAGAAATACACACTTGCATACACACCCAAATAGACACACATGTGCACAGACATGCATGAATATACATATAGACACACATACATACACTCATATATATATACACATACACACACATACAAGCATACATACACTCATATACCCAGACACACATATGGACACGCACATACAAACACTTACAAACACACAGACACACATAAACTCACATATATACATGTACAGACACACAGACACATATTTTCTGAAGGAAAATAAAGCTCCTTGGACTGAACACACCCTCCTTTAGCTGAGAAACACTGGATCAGATTAGTGGTTCCCAACCTCCTAGTGGTTTATAAGAATACTTCAGGCGAGACAACTTAAAAATTCAGATTCCTGGTTACCTCCTCAGACCTACTTGGTTGGAACTCCTGGGACAGGACCCAGGAATATGCATTTTAACACGTCTCCTGGGACATCTGCACTCTTGGCAGCTTTGGGGATTCCTGGATAGGTGGCTCTCTGGGCCACCTTCAGCCCCACGTTGAGCCAAAGCATGTAGATGGCTTGGGTTTGGAGGGTGCATGGACCTCGTCTTAGGTCAGCTCTTGAGAGTTTCACAGTGGACACCCTACATCCTCCTGGCTTGGGAAGATCATTTGCCAAAGTCAGTTTCTGCAGCACATAGCAGGGGCCCATCTGATTGCGAAAGGACACACTGTGCCGTGGTCATGTAGGCACAGGGGTGAGGAAAGTAACAGAACAAAGCATCCACATAAAATCTACATCCCCACTGCTTGCCTGGTGGGAGAAAGGAGCCTGCAGACCCTTCAAGAGGACCAGGCCCCACCTCATTGCCCAGGCTGCTCTCCTTTGAGGCAGTGGACTCAAGTACCCAGTGCAGCCGAAGGCCTTTCTAAACATGGAGAGTAGTTTGTCCTCCCACCCAACTCCTCTCCTCTGAGCAAATCACTTTCATAGCCCTTGAGTACGCAAGATCAGTGCTGGGACCCAGTTCTTTTCTGTGTTTGAGCTGTGGTCCAGCTTTAGAATGTTGTCATGGGAGAGAAGGATCCACCTTGAGAACTGGCTGAAACCTCAGGGCTCTGGGCAACGAGAAAAGCCGAGGGGAGTTGGGTCATGATCTCTGCCCGACAGACGAGCCATGGACTTAAGGAGGCCACAAAGAGGGATTCCAAAGGACACGATTTTTGTTTTTTAAATAAACACAAAATTCACAGCTGCATCCTAGATAGTAGACCAGGTGGTAAAGGGAAAAAAAAAAAGTCCCAGAGATATATTCAACAGAGAGTGAGTTTGAGTTAACAGTGAAAACAGCAGCCCCGCACCAGGGCTGGCCTGGTCCTCCAGGTGTGGAGTGCAGCTAGGCCTGATGCTCTCCTGTTGAACAGCAACATCCCAGAACATCAACAATGGACAAGACCACGTATGGCCATCATGGGGTAAGACAGAGGCAAGACTCCTCTGCAATCAGGTCTGAACTCAGACAACATGCATATTCCAACCGCAGAGCACCAACACATCCCTCCCTGGCTAACTTCTTTGCCAATTCCAGGCTGGAGGTGGGCCTAGCCTGCCCTTACTCTACATGAGCTGGTTAAGATAGACAATCACAAATGGCTCCTGTTTCCTAATAGCATCCAACCCAAGTCCTCTTTCTTACGGTCCTTCCCCAGGTCAGTCAGCACAGCCCAGTCCTGCATATGCTTTCTGAGCCCTTGGAACAAGATGCTCATGGGTAGAGGCACTGGGTGGCTCATGTGTGTACTCCCACCTTGCTGCAAAGGTGCATAAACTCAACATGCTCAGCCCAGGGACCTCCTGGCATTTGGTTGGAGGCACTGACGATGGTGTCTGAAATATACAGCAAAAGCATCTTACAACATGGAGGGTACAGGGCAAGGATGCAATTTGCTCTGATTCTAAGCTTAGAATCACTCCAGGACATCCAGTGAAAGAAAAACAGACACACGGCTGAGGGCAGCAAGGAGATGTCAGTGTTGGGATGGGGAACATGGAAAAGAATTTTCAAAACTGACCAACTTAAAACCAGTTTTTCTTTCATAGCTTCAGGATATCAGCGGTTCAGTCCACTGACTTAATTTTTTTTTTTGTTTCCTCATTTACTTTTCTTTTCTCTTTTTGGTGAGAACATTTAAGTTCTACTCTCTTAGCAAACTTCAGTTAGAAAATACAGTGTTATCAGCTATGGTCAATAGTTTTCTAATCATTACCCAGATATTCCCAAGTATCTGGAAGGCCCAGAAAATCACATCTATATTAACAGTCAAAGTTAGGATCTTGGCACCTCCACAGAGTCCTCTCAGTCACTCTTTCAGGTCCCTGGATGGTGCCTTGGGTGTAAAGCCACACCCTGTAGGCACTACTGCTTTCCCGCCAGGCACTGCCGGGCACCCACATGCTAGAACTCAGGCAAAATATAAGAGCAGCTGCTGCCCCACTGTCAGATGATTGGGTCCTGTGGGCCCAGAAACAGTGCTGGCTGATCTTTTAGCCTCTCAAAGTCCCTCCTCCAGCTTTTCACCTCTGAGTACCATGTTGGCTGGAGGTTTGTCCTATGTGACATTTATTATGCTGAGTTATGTTCCCTCTATCCCATACGCTTGTCAAAGGTATCTTTGATAGACCTGTGATTCATGAAAAAACAAAGTGGTAAACAAGAGAAGTGAAGCATTCTTGCACACATTCTGGGGGACCCTGGGAGGGACCCCTTACAGCCAGGAGCAGTGCTGGTCACCTAGGGGCTTGGACTTCATCTGGGGAGATGAGTTGAAACACTCAAGAGAGTATGCCCACTTCACAGGTGTTAAAACCAGTAGAATCTGTGAATCAGGAACCAGGGCCCCTCCACGGTCCAGCTCCCTGCCTCTTATTCACTTCCAAACCCTTTTCCAATTGGAATCAAAGAAGACCACACCAGTATTCCCTTTCATTCCTCACAGGCATTGACCTTGGAAGGTCAAAGTGTCAGAACTCTGCCCATGAATATGCCTTTAATGGGGCTTTCAAGGTGGTGCTAGTGGTAAAGAACCCACCTGCCAATGCAGGGACTTAGGAGATGCGGGTTTGATCCATGGGTTGGGAGGCCCCCTGGAGGAGGGCATGGCAACCCACTCTAGTATTCTTGTCTACAGAATCCCATGGAGAGAGGAGCCTGGCAGGCTACAGTCCATAGGGTCACAAAGAGTCCGACATGACTGAAGTGACTTAGCAGGCAGGCAGGCACGCCCCTGATAAGGGGTGTGGCTCCCTGGCCAGCATCTCTCTGCATCCTGTCCAGCTACGCACTCTTATCTGGCCTTGTGCACAAAACAGACACGCCATTTCCTGCCTGGGAGCCTTTTCCCCCCTTTGCCTGAAGCGCTAGCCTTTCCTGCTGGCTGCCCGCCTGTGGCTTCTCTTCATCCTTTGAGCGAGGAGTGAAAATACCCAAAGTGTAAGTTAGAAAAACTTATCTGCCCAGAAAGACTCAAATACAATATATACTTTAAAAGTAGACGTGTATCAGTCTTTGCTAGGGAAGTACAAAGCTTCTTTAATGAATACACACATCAAATGACAAATGAATAATACATAAGAATAAGTTCTAGGGGAAAACAAGACCAATTGAATGAGAAAATGAGACTATTAGGGGGAAATTTAAGGCATCTGGATGATAGTAGTTTTCTTCCCCTTCCAAGATGTGGCCTCAGGTAGTGGACCTGCCTGTCCTTCCAGGGGAGTGAGAGTAACAAGAGCCTGAGTGAGCCATGCTGGAGGCAGTTGCTG
>NW_024070190.1:14092403-14119538 GCF_014754425.2 Oryx dammah
GTGAGAGTAACAAGAGCCTGAGTGAGCCATGCTGGAGGCAGTTGCTGAATCAGCTTCTCTGAGATAAGTTTCCCTGGTGGCTCAGACGGTAAAGCATCTGTCTGCAATGCAGGAGACCCAGGTTCGATCCCTGGGATGGGAAGGTCCGCTGGAGAAGGAAATGGCAGCCCACTTCAGTATTCTTGCCTGGAAAATCCCATGGATGGCGGAGCCTGGTGGGCTACCGTCCCTGGGGTCACAAGGAGTCAGACACGACTGAGTGACTTCACTTTCACTTTCACTATAGATGAGCAGATGGCAGGGAAGCAAGTGGGATAACTTGGCAGAAGACATGAGCAGTGGAGTAGCAGGTTGGGACTCTAGCAGGGGGACATCCCCACAATCTGAAGCTGGCCACTCACGCACAGGGACTACATATATGCCAAATGAAGTTATATCCTTATACAAAGCCACACCCGCTCCATAGTGACCAGCTTCAGGATCTAGAAGCATCAGTTCAGTTCAGTTCAGTTCAGTTCAGTTGCTCAGTCATGTCCGACTCTTTGCGACCCCATGAATCGCAGCACACCAGGCCTCCCTGTTCATCACCATCACCCGGAGTTCACTCATACTCACGTCCATTGAGTCCGTGATGCCATCCAGCCATCTCATCCTTGGTTGTCCCTTGCTCCTCCTGCCCCCAATCCCTCCCAGCATCAGAGTCTTTTCCAATGAGTCAACTCTTCTCATGAGGTGGCGAAAGTACTGGAGTTTCAGCTTCAGCATCATTCCTTCCAAAGAAATCCCAGGGTTGATCTCCTTCAGAATGGACTGCTTGGATCTCCTTGCAATCCAAGGGACTCTCAAGAGTCTTCTCCAACACCACAATGCAAAAGCATCAATTCTTCGGCGCTCAGCCTTCTTCACAGTCCAACTCTCACATCCATACATGACCACAGGAAAAACCATAGCCTTGACTAGGCAGACCTTAGTCAGCAAAGTAATGTCTCTGCTTTTGAATACGCTATCTAGGTTGGTCATAACTTTTCTTCCAAGGAGTAAGCGTCTTTTAATTTCATGGCTGCAATCACCATCTACAGTGATTTTGGAACCCCCCCAAAATAAAGTCTGACACTGTTTCCACTGTTTCCCCATCTATTTCCCATGAAGTGATGGGACCAGATGCCATGATCTTCATTTTCTGAATGTTGAACTTTAAGCCAACTTTTTCGCTCTCCTCTTTCACTTTCATCAAGAGGCTTTTTAGTTCCTCTTCACTTTCTGCCATAAGGGTGGTGTCATCTGCATATCTGAGGTTATTGATATTTCTCCCGGCAATCTTGATTCCAGCTTGTGTTTCTTCCAGTCTAGCGTTTCTCATGATGTACCCTGCATATAAGTTAAATAAGCAGGGTGACAATATACAGCATTGACGTACTCCTTTTCCTAGTTGGAACCAGTCTGTTGTTCCATGTCCAGTTCTAACTGTTGCTTCCTGACCTGCATATAGATTTCTCAAGAGGCAGATTAGGTGGTCTGGTATTCCCATCTCTTTCAGAATTGTCCACAGTTTATTGTGATCCACACAGTCAAAGGCTTTGGCATAGTCAATAAAGCAGAAATAGATGTTTTTTCTGGAACTCCCTTGCTTTTTCCTTGATCCAGTAGATGTTGGCAATTTGATCTCTGGTTCCTCTGCCTTTTCTAAAACCAGCTTGAACATCTGGAAGTTCACGGTTCACATATTGCTGAAGCCTGGCTTGGAGAATTTTGAGCATTACTTTACTAACATGTGAGATGAGTGCAATTGTGTGGTAATTTGAGCATTCTTTGGCATTGCCTTTCTTTGGGATTGGAATGAAAACTGACCTTTTCCAGTCCTGTGGCCACTGCTGAGTTTTCCAAAATTGCTGGCATATTGAGTGCAGCACTTTCACAGCATCATCTTTCAGGATTTGAAACAGCTCAACTGGAATTCCATCACCTCCACTAGCTTTGTTCATAGTGATGCTTTCTAAGGCCCACTTGACTTCACATTCCAAGATGTCTGGCTCTAGATTAGTGATCACATCATCATGATTATCTGGGTCGTGAAGATCTTTTTTGTACAGTTCTTCCATATATTCTTGCCACCTCTTCTTAATATCTTCTGCTTCTGTTAGGTCCAGACCATTTCTGTCCTTTATCGAGCCCATCTTTGCATGAAATGTTCCCTTGGTATCTCTAATTTTCTTGAGGGATCTCTAGTCTTTCCCATTCTGTTGTTTTCCTCTATTTCTTTGCATTGATTATTGAAGAAGGCTTTCTTATCTCTTCTTGCTATTCTTTGGAACTCTGCATTCAGATGCTTATATTTTTCCTTTTCTCCTTGGCTTTTTGCCTGTCTTCTTTTCACAGCTGTTTGTAAGTCCTCCCGGGACAGCCATTTTGCTTTTCTGCATTTCTTTTCCACGGGGATGGTCTTGATCCCTGTCTCGTGTACAATGTCATGAACCTCATTCCATAGTTCATCAGGCACTCTATCTATCATATCTAGGCCCTTAAATCTATTTCTCACTTCCACTGTATGATCATAAGGGATTTGATTTAGGTCATACCTGAATGGTCTAGCGGTTTTCCCTGCTTTCTTCAATTTAAGTCTGAATTTGGCAATAAGGAGTTCATGATCTGAGCCACAGTCAGCTCCCAGTCTTGTTTTTGTTGACTGTATAGAGCTTCTCCATCTTTGGCTGCAAAGAATATAATCAATCTGATTTCGGTGTTGACCATCTGGTGAGGTCCATGTGTAGAATCTTCTCGTGTTGTTGGAAGAGGGTGTTTGCTATGACCAGTGCATTTTCTTGGCAAAACTCTATTAGTCTTTGCCCTGCTTCATTCCACATTCCAAGGCCAAATTTGCCTGTTACTCCAGGTGTTTCTTGACTTCCTACTTTTGCATTCCAGTCCCGTATAATGAAAAGGACATCTTTTTTGGGTGTTAGTTCTAAAAGGTCTTGCAGCTCTTCATAAAACCATTCAACTTCAGCTTCCTCAGCATTACTGGTTGGGGCATAGACTTGGATAACTGTGATATTGTATGATTTGCCTTGGAGACGAACAGAGATCATTCTGTCATTTTTTAGATTGCATCCAAGTACTGCATTTCAGACTCTTTTGTTGACCATGATGGCTACTCCATTTCTTCTGAGAGATTCCTGCCCACAGTAGTAGATATAATGGTCATCTGAGTTAAATTCACCCATTCCAGTCCATTTTAGTTCGCTGATTCCTAGAATGTCGATGTTCACCCTTGCCATCTCTTGTTTGACCACTTCCAATTTGCCTTGATTCATGGACCTGACATTCCAGGTTCCTATGCAATATTGCTCTTTACAGTATTGGATCTTTCTTCTATCACCAGTCACATCCACAGCTAGGTATTGTTTTTGCTTTGGCTCCATCCCTTTATTCTTTCTGGAGTTACTTCTCCACTGATCTCCAGTATAACTACTATTTAATATGAAAGCAGTATATGCACAAATTATATGTAAATATATTGTGTATATATATGTATATATTATTGTATACACACATATGTAATACATATGTTATATTATTGTATACACACAGAGAATACTTATACGTATACGTTATTATAAATGCAAATATAATATATATAATATGTAGCATATACAGCATACATATAGTCATTATATATATGTAGTATATGCACAGTCACTATATACTCACTATAGTATTAAGTATTCTGAAGTCCTTTTAAGGGCTTTCCAGGTAGAGCAGTGGTAAAGGATCTACCTACTAATGCAGGAGATGTGGGTTTCATCCCTGGGTTGGGAAGTTCCCCTGGGATAGGAAATGGCAGCCCGCTCTAGTATTCTTGCCTGGAAAATTCCATGGACAGAGGTGTGGTAGGCTACAGTCCATGAGATTGCAAAGAGTCAGACATGACTAAGCGACTGAGCACACACACCAGTCTTTCTAAAGAAAACCATTTCAGATCCTGGGACCAGTCCTTCAAGCTCCCAGGTTTTGAGGTTATGCAAATGAAACACTGCAGGTGATCACTGTGCCAAGCTGATCATAAGTAAAGATAAATACGAAACATCAGCAGGGCTACTGGAGTCACCAAGAAGATCCAGAATACATTCGTTTCTGAATTCCTAGATTATTGCAATGAAAACAAACTTGTTAAGAGATTATCTTTATTTAGTACCTACACCTGTGAAAATACACAGACACAGCCTCAGAAGTGGGGAAATGGAGAAATTTTTGGCCTAGGGCTATTCCAAATTTTAGGACAATTTGGTCTGGCAAAATTCCTCTAAGAGTGAAGTTTCCCGGGTCTGTGAAACATGTCAATGACCCTTAGGTTATATAAAAATTAACCTGAGGAGAGGATAAGGCAGACATTGCTTTGCCCATGTTCTGTTTCCTTTGTGGTAGCTAGAGACACAACGACTAGTCCCAGGACCTACAAACTGGGAAGGGGGATAGATTCCCTGCAATACCCCAACAGGCTGGCATCTGGGAGAGAAGACAGGGGTTCAAGTGCCCGGGAGAAGAAGTAATCAATGAAGCATGGAAAAAGTGAGTCCAACACTGGGGTCTCAGATGTTCCTAATTCCAAACCATCAGGAACAGAGGGGTGCACCAGTGGCCTGCTGCTTGTCACGTGTGCATGTTAAGTAGCTTCAGTCCGACTCTGTGCGACCCTAGGGACTGTGGCCCACTAGGCTCCTCTGTCCAAGGGATTCTCCAGGCAAGAATACTGGAGTGGATTGCCATGCCCTCCTCCAGGGGATCTTCCTGAGGTAGGGATCAAACCCCTGTCTCTGAAGTCTCCTGCACTGCCAGGCGGGTTCTTTACCACTAGTGCCAGCTGGGAAGCCCTTGAAGAATAAAGAGGAAGAGGCTGTACCCACACTGGAGGAAGGGTTAGTAAGAGTGGCAGCTGCAGTGGATGGGGGGAAGGCTAGGATTAAGCTCTTTAGGTCCTGACCTATGGAACAACTGGCGAAGCAGATGAAGAAACCAGAAACGATAATGTACCTTCTTAGGTATTCTTTCAGAAGGATACCAACCCCAACTCTTACCTGAGATTTCATGTACAAGCAGCAGTCTGAAGTGAGGTGAGGGGAGGTAGTCACTTGTTAGAATCAGGAAATCCTGGGAAGGCCCTGGGCACTTCCAAGCCCATAGGAGCTGTGGATTGGACTATGTATTTAAGTGACCTATATGGGTGTAGTGTCATCTATTGTTGTCTGCTCATAATTTGTATTGTTTACTTGTATTTGTATTATGATTACACTTTTCATGTGAATTAGTGCCGTCTTTTCCTGAGGAGACCCTGATTCTCAGAGGGTTACACTGGACAGTCTAACTAGAGTTTGAGGGCTGCATAGAAAAAATCTGAAAGAAGTTGGTTAGGGCCAGATCATTGTATAGTATTGTTTGCCATAAATTTCAAAATCCTTCTCTGTGACCCTGTCATGTGTTTATAAAAGTGGGGAGTTAACTTCATACCCCAGGAGAGGTTAGTAAGTGATCAAGAGCTTCCTCTTGATAGGCAGCTTTAGCAAGAGCTTCAAACATCATAGGATAAATCTGCATAGAGAGCCTGTTAGCAGATGAGACATTAGAAATGATTTTCATTGCTGAAAAAAGTGGGCTATTTAGGACACATGGTTGCAGGAAGGTTGTGTGATGAGCTGTGAAGATAGGGTACCTGGCTACCCCCCTGTCTGATAGAGCTTTTGGTGGGCACCTCAGCTGGGCCCCTCCTCCTTTCTGGGGAACCCTCTGCCTTCTGCTCCGAGTAAGTAGAAGGCTTAGTGGTCACACTCTCATGGTATCGCTGGCAGAGCAGACCTTGCCTGCAGGATGCTTGTCGGGGACCCCAAAAGGACAGAGAGCAGGACCTCCCCAAGGTTCCAGGCCAGGTGGAGTGGCTGCTTTTACATCTGCTGACAACAGTCTCATCTGAGTGCTGTGCTCAGGGTAACACTCACTGTTGACAAGGAGGAATGTCGATACGAGTATTTTCTGCTCACTTTGAAGCCCACGGGTCATCTTGACAGGTACTTTCACAGGGTGTTCCAAATTTACATCACCGGCCAAAGGGAGTCGTGGAAGATTCTGAAACAGAGGATGCTACGGAGGTGTGCATGCTGTTGTGCCAAGGGCCGAGCAGCTGGCCGGGGGAGGTACAGGAGACAAGTTAAACTCAGAGCAGAGCCGAGGAGTGAGTGGATCCCTTGCTAGGCCGTCTGCAAGTCTAAGCGCGAGGGATCCCCATCTCCTAGGAATGGAGGGCTGGCCCCCGGCTTCCTGAGTCCCAGGGGAGGCAAAGAGAAGCCAACTCAACCCTCCGTGACAGAGATACACTGTGATGAACCAGGAGGCCTCTGTCCCAGACACATGGATTGCATTTCCTCTCAGTTAGAGTGGGAGTGGGGGTGGATTCAGAGCAGGGCCAAGTGAATGGCAGGCTGCCTGAGCCTCACCCAAAAGACACACTCTGAAGCAGGAAGCCTGGAAGGCTCAGACCTTCCTGGAGCGGGCTCAGTGGTTCCAGATTCTTGTGAGATGGAACCGGGGTTGTGATGGCCCCTGATGGAGCCAGGGTGAAGGTCACCTTCACTGAGAAATGAAGGAACAGGGAGGCGCCCTGTATCACCGATCCGAGGGATGGCCCTCTGGGCTCAGGATTCCTTTTTGCTCCCTTTTCTGGCAGATCTGGCTTTCTCTCTCTGAGAATTATTTCCAAAGTTTGGCATGTTCTCAGATGGAGTCTCCAGTTTCTCTGATCAAAACTTGTGAGCTGTGCAGCATCCTAGCTATTGCTCCTTGGAGTGTTTTTTTTTTTTTTTCCCCTCCAAGTTTAAAGAAAACAAAATAGAACAAACAGAGAGGCTGGGAAAGCACATGGTCTCCCCCTATCATCTCCTGCTTGTCTCTTCCCAGGCTGGGCTTACAGGATGTGGTGGGGAAACCTTTCTAAATCTGTAGCACAAGGTTTTTGTTAGTTTTCAGGAAAGTGTGAACATTTGGAAACTTAAGCTCATCCCAGATCCCACCTCTGGATGTATCTTAATTGTTGGTGCCCAGTGAGTTTTTTTTTTTTTTTTCCAAGATTTCTCTCTCTCTCTGCACATAGCACTGTCATGAAGAATGAAAGTCGAGTAATCAAAGCAATATGATATTGTCATGAAAATAGACACATAGGTCAGTGGGACTGAGTCCAGGGACTAGAAATAAACCCATGGATATATGGTCAATGAATTTATAACAGAGGAGCTATACCTTGGGGAAAGAAGAGTCTGTTCAATAAATGGTGTTAAGAAACCTGGACAGTCACATGCAAAAGAATGAAACTGGACCATTCTTACACCATACACAAGAATTAACTCAGTGGATTAAAGGCCTGAATGAAATAACTGAAACCACAAAACTCCCAGAAGAAAACAAAGGCAGTAACCTCCTTGAGCAGTCTTAGTGATGAATTTTTGGATCTGTCTCCTCAGGCAAGGGCAACAAGAGCGAAAATAAACAAATGGGACTACATGAAACTGAAAAGCTTTTAAACAGCAAGGCAAACTATCAAAAAATGAAAAGTCCACCTACTGAATGGGAGAAGATATGTGCAAGCAATATTCTGATAAGGGGATAATCTGAAATATACAAAGTATATTTTATTATGTGAATTAATATCCAAAATACACAAAGAGCTCATATAACTCAACATCAAACAGCCAAATACAGATGCTGTCACAGGGTGTGGGTGGAGGTGCGGGGAAGTGGTGATGTCTGAAGGGGACCCGGCATCCTTGTGTGCAGGGCTGAGGGGAGCTGTGGGGGCAGGATGAGGCCAGAGGTCACAGAGAGGAGGAGCTGTTGGGGGTGGGGGGCTTAAGGGCTTGGGTGGACCAGATAGTACGTCCGAGCTCAGGGTCTGACTGGTCTGAGCGTCGCTGCTCCAGGCCTCCTGCTCTTAGACTGGGTGCTTTCTTCTAGTTTTACATGCAAAGTTTTTTGCTTTTTATTTAAATGTAATAAATGATGCATTATCGATAAAACTGTAAAAAAATTTTTCAAATAATATCCAGGCTAAAACCCTAAATCTCAAGCTGGCTAAAGGCATGGTCCATTTTTCCAAGGTCCTTTTCAATGAAACACTGTCCATTGCTTTAAGAGCAATTATTAAATTAGACTCTGGAATTAGCAGAATTATTCTTGCTATCCCCAAAGTCCCATCTGTCTAGTTTAGGTTGGAGGAGTTCCTGCGTTGTCCTAGGGAGTTGGAAGAATCTCTAGGAGGGCCAGAGAGCAGATGTGGATGGTGTCCAGCCAGGAATAAAGCATCAGGACTGCTCAGTCAGGGGTGAGGCCACACTCTAGCTACCATAAAATGAAAGTTGCTCAGTCGTGTCCACCTCTTTGCTACCACATGGACTATAGCCCACCAGGCTCCTCTGTCCTTGGGCTTCTCCAGGCAAAAATACCAGAATGGGTTGCCATTTCCTTCTCCAGAGGATCTTCCTGACCCAGGGGATAAACTCGAGTCTCCTGCATTATAGCAGATTCTTTACCATCTAAGCCACCAGGAAAGCTACTACCATGACCCACGGACAACTCAGCAACTATGACTCAGGACAGGACACCAGCAACCAGCTTGTGGCTGCCCCAGAGGGACCATCTGTTCTTACTTCCTGCCATCCCCAAAAGCCAAGTGTATCTGTGCAGCACATGAGGAGTCGGCTCACAGAGAGAAGACTCAGGCCCTCACATGGTAATAGCATGCGTCACTCCAGATCCCGGAGGAAAGTAGGAGAGGCATGCCTTTTCTGACCTACTGCCTGAGCTGCCATCAGAATAATGAATAAAGTATAAGGGCTTAAAATGAACCTCCAATGTGCAGTGCTGAAGAGAACAAATAGCTCTTTGAATGTCAAAGATCTTTCCCGTGTAATCCAATCTGAGAAACTGCTGTCTCAGCCTCATCTGCTCATAGAAAAGACAGAAAACGTGGCTATAAAGTGAAATGAGGCTTGGAGGTGAACCGTATGAAATCTCGTGGATGGAGCTATTATAACTGAGTCTAGCAAGGGAGGGGCATGGGGAGTGGGTGGGGAGGCTGGGAACAATCAACAGTGCAGATTGAAAATGTGGATTTTTCTCTTGGGAAGCTCCATTCCTTGGGAAAGAAGAAACTATAACACAATGTCAGCAGTGGAGCTTTGCCTGGAGAGGAATACTGCTCACATTTGCATGTTAAATGGATTAGAGCATCTCCTGCCTCCCCTGGGGAAGAAGGGCTATCAGAGGCAGCTCACAGCTAGAAGAGAGCCTTGCGCACTGGAGATGTTCAATAAATATTTGTACAAAAATGGAGTTTGGTACCAAAAAAGCTGGGTTTTTTTTTGGTTTCTTGCCCTCAAAGACTGTGCTCAGATCTCTTGTTAGGTATATTCTGAAATCCTAATAAACTGTAGAGTGAGGTTTCGAAAAGAGGTAGCAGTTTCATCCTAAAAGCTTTACCTGCATCAGCGTCATCCTGAAGTATTCTTGGAGCCATGGAAACAACATTGCAAACTAAGATCTGTGAGCTTTGCAGGTCAGCCTTGGTTTGTGATGTAGGGCCTTGCAACCAGCCTGGCTCTCCCTCCCCAGCTCCCGGGAGGCTGCAATCCAGCGAACCCCTCACCCCTTGGAGAGCCCTCACATGGCCGAGAGCTGGGCTCTGTCCAGTGGCCTTCGTTTCTACTCGCTTGTGCACTTGTCTGTCCTGTTATCCTGCCAGCAACCACCCGTTGCCCAGATCTCTAGGACCACATTCTTGGACTCTGGTACCTATGATGAATAAAATTCTCCCTTTCATTCACTCTACATATAAATATTAAACAAGTGCTCTGTGCCAGGTAATGTTCTAGGTGCTGGGGATGCAGCAGGAGCAAAACAGACAAAACTCTCTGCCCTGGTGGCATTGAACTTACATTGTAATAGGGGAGGGGCTGACAGCCAGGAAACACAATCCGTAAATATTGTGTTAGAAGATAGTGTGTTTTGGATAAAAACATCAGGATAAGGAGGATCTGGAGTTGTGTCGGAGCCATTGAGAGGGAAAAGGGGTGATCAGGAATAGAAAGAGTCTTAGATAGAAGGGAATGTCAATGGCACTTCCAGAAGGATGGCTGTGGCTGCAGGACAGTTGGGGTGGGTTATCTTTACCAAGAAGGAGAAAGGAGGGGAGGCTATTTAGGGCACCAGATGCTGGGGAAAATCAGTAATAGATTTTGGATATTATTTGTGCAAACTTTTAAAACAAATGTTACAGATGGGGAGGGAGGTAAATGAAGAGACTGGAACAGAGGCAGTGACAGAAGGGAACCCCTCCTCACAGATACCAGGGGGAGAGGTGGGGGAGGGGAGAGAGGAGCAGAGGTGTGTGAGTGCCAGACCCTCCTGAGGGTTCTGTGGCTTTCCCATGGGTGGGACCTGCTGGACCTTTCATGCATGCTCTGTGAGAGGCTCTGGTCCAGATCTAAGTGGGAACTGTACTCTAGAGAGGGGCAAGGACCCTCTCCCAGGAAGGGTCTCCGTCTTCTTTCCAAGAGAGCACAAGAGCATCCCACATTTACCACTGGAACACGAGGGGTTTATGTCCATATGTTGGGCTTATGGGTTGTATTCCAGGTGTCTAGAAGGGCCTTGGGTCATGGTGAAAAGTCCTAAACAATTGTTAACCTGTGATGGATTCATCATAAGCTCTCACCCAGCTCTGTGGATCCCAGTCTGCCAGGCATCTCAAGCCCAAAGAAGATGTGGGCATCCTTCCCCCCACCTCCGCTGAAAACTGGTCTAAGTAACAGTATCTTCCTCCCGGAGACCAAGGTGTCAGGTGAGGCAGGGACAGGTGATGAGGAGCCAAGGGATCCTAAGCTGGAGTCAGGGAAGCTGCTTCCAGTCAGCCAAGGCTCACCGGCTTTGACTGAAGCAACACTTCTATGAGCCCTTTGTCTCAGCTGTGATACACAGAGAGTGGGGTCCTGCTCATCACGCCTGAGGGGCTTGACGGTGTGAGAAAGCGCTTGGGGCACGAACCGCCATGTATCCGTACCCCCACTCTGTCATTCAGCAAAAAGAATAGTTAAACTTGGGGGACAGGACAAAGAGTATTGTACCAAATCCTGAGGTATTCACCCCTGGAATAACAGATGCTAATGATCTGCTATATTTGCTTCTTATATGTCTGGAATAAAACCAGAGCATAGACAGCTCAAGGCCTCTGTTAACCTTCTAATTATTTAATTACTTTCTTCATTAAAGACCTCTCTTCTCGCCCTCTCCCCAGAGGCAACACTTGGTATGAATTTGGTGTATATCACTTTATCCTATGTTTTAAGTATTACAGGAATTATATAAACAATATATTATAATGTTTGTTTTAAAAATTTGCATAAATAGTATTGTTCTTGCACCCAGTTCTGGTATGTTCAGGAGTTTTCCAACCCTAGCTGGCTGTCCAACAGTTCAGCTCAGTTCTAACTCTGTCTACCTGGAGAGAGCCTCAGACCCCACAGGTGGAGGGCTCAGCCCCACAGGAGAGCATTTATCCCCTTTAGATGCTAATTGCAAACCCCAGGTTGTTACCTGGGCTTCTGACCAACGGCCTATAGAGATAGGAGCTTCCAACAAACCACCCCTTGCTAGAGCAGTTCATGGAACTCAGAGAAGCACTTTATTTTCTAGACCACTGGTTTATTATAAAAGGATATAACTCAGGGGACAGCCAGGTCTGGGGAAGGGCATGGAGCTTCTTCAGTCTCCTTGAATCTCCACGGGGTCCCCAGCCCAGGAGCTGTGAAGACTCATCATTTCATGGAGTCATCCTTTCCTGGAGGTGTTCACGGAAGCTTCATCATGTTCAGGCGGGCATGAGTGATTAAATGATCAGGGGACTCTGAGGGGAATAGGGCATCAGGGACTGTCCTGGCACCGAATCTGGCTCTTCCTTAAATCATATCCCAGTCCTGAGCTTGACCTGGAGATACCTTGGCTAACAAGTGGTCCTTGGGGGAAATAGAGACGGACAGGTTGGATGTGTATGGGGGTTTATTTGACTCTGACAGAGGATTATACAGCTCAGGCTCAGCTCTCTAGCAAAAGGAGTGCTGCCCCTCTGACTGTCATCCCATTCCTTGACAGCTGACTGGCCTTGGTAGCAAGGGGGCCATTAGGTAGAGTGGGCCCCTGGGGTGAATTGTTCCCAGTGCTTCTTTCTGTTCACTGAGGGCGGGCGCCCCAGTGCTGTCCAGGTGAGCAGGGCCCTGTGTGTGCGACCAGGGCTCCCAAGAGCCTAATTCCAAGACGTTCCAGAGCCAGGATGTCGCCCTCTGGAAGGGATAATTATTTTGGCCTGTGACATAAGTAAATTCAGGAATCAGGTCCAGTAATCACAAGTGCATGCCAACTCTCCATCACACTGACAAAGGCAGAGAGAAACCAGCTCAGTCTGCCCAGGAAAGCCGGCAGGCTTGCCAGACCAGTGATTCTGGAGAAAAGAACAGGAAGGAGAGGCTAGATTCTCATTTTAAATTATCAGTTTTCTCAAACAAAGGAAATGCTAGGGAAATTTAAAAAACAAATCCTAAGTAAGTTTTCCCAGTTCACTCCAGATCTTAAGAAACAGAAATAAAACACAATTGTCCACTAGAAACCTGGCCGTAGGCTGTAATTCTCTCCCCAGAGGCCATTGCTACCACCGATTTATGCTTCTATTTCTCATGCTTGCCTTAACATTTTTACGACATGCATCTATCGAGCAGTCACATGTGAGATACTCTTTTGTGCTTTTAAACTTCCTTTAAGTAATTTTCTACTGTACATATGATTCTTCACTTGGCTTTTTAAGAAACACTGTGGCCAAAAAATACAACATGAAATTTACTCTCCAAACAATTTCCAAGTGTACAATACAATATTGTCCATAGCCCACACGCTGGTGTGTAATAAATCCCCAGAATCCCTTCATCCTGAATGACTGAAACTCTATACCCAGTGACTCTTCCAACCCTAGGCAGCCATCTCCCTACATTCTCTGAACAGATACTCATATAAATGGAACCAGAAAACAAGTGTCAGTGAGAATGAGGAGATGATTCAACAACTTGTCTTTTTGTCACTGGCTTTATTTCACTGAGCAGCATGTCCTCAAGTTTCATCCATGTTGTATTAGTAGTAGGTATCAGAATCTGCTTGCTTTTCAAGGTTGAGTAACATTCCACTGTGTGGATGGACCACATTTTATTTATCCTTTCATCCATTGATGGACATTTAGGTTGCTTTCACATCTTGGTTATTGTAAATAATGCTGCCATGAACATACGGGTGCAAATATCTTCTCATGACCCTACTTTCAATTCTTTTGGGTATATACTCAAAAGTGGGTTGTTGGGTCCCATGATACTTCTAGTTTTAACTTTTTGAGGAACCTCCATACTGTTTTCCATAGCAACTGCACCAATTTACATTCCCATTAACACTGCACAAGGGTTATAATTTCTCCTCATTCTCACTTACACTTGTTTTCTGTTTTTTTTTTTTTTTTTTTTAAATTGTGGTTGTCCTAATGGGTGTGAGGTAGTATCTCATTGTAGTTTTGGTTTGTATTACCCTGATGGTTAGTGATGTTGAGCAACTTCTCATGTGCTTGTTGGGCATTTGTCTTCTTTGGGAAAGTATATATTCAAGTCATTTGTCCATTTTTAAATTGGATTATTTGTTTGCTTTATTGAATTGTAGGAATTCTTTCTATATTCTGGATGCTAAACTATTACATAGTTTGCAAATATTTTATCCTATCTGTAGATTATTATTTCACTCTGTTCCTTGTTTCCTTTACTGTACAGAATATTTTAAGTTTAGTGTGGTCCTATTTGTCTTATTTTTGTTTCCTACGTTTTTGGTGTCATATCCAAGAAATCCTTGGCAAATCCAAGGTCATGAAGTTTTCCCTTGTTTTCTTCCAGGGATTTTAAAGTTTTATATCTTAAATTTAGGTCTTTAATTCATTTTGAATTAATTTTTTTATGTGGTGCATGCAACTGGCTCTTAGAACTTAATTGTCTTTGAGATTTAGCCATGTAAGTACAAGTAACTCTAGCTCACTAGCTGTCATTACTGACAAAACCCCTCACAAGTTGTTCATCCATTTTGCAACTTGTAACACACAGTGTTGAATATTCTAACAGAAATAGTTTTTTCAGGAAGTTCCCTGGAAGCCTAGTGGTTCGGACTGTGGGCTTTCACTACCATGGCCCATGTTCAGTCCCTGGTCAGGGAACTGAGATCCTACAAACCATGCAATGTGCCCACCCCTCCCCCTGAAAGAAGCAGTTTGTTCAAAATAATAATAGTAACAATATATTTGGTGATTCTAATTTATGGATAATTGAATGACTGACAGAAGTGTCACAGGGATAGGAGAGAGAAGTTGAGAATACTCTATTAAAAGGTATTTGTGTTACCTGTGAGGTGGTACAGTGCTATTTGAAAGTGGCCTTGGGCTAGTTATAAATGTATAATGTAAGCTCTAGGGAAATCACTAATAACGATTTAAAAGAGAACTGTAATTGATGTATTAGTCAGAGTTCTCCAAAATTAGAGTCAATAGGATATGTTTATGAGTGTAAACAAGGGATAGGCTCATGAAAGACCATGAAGTCCCAAGATCTGTTATCTAGAGACTCAGGAGGGCCATTGATAGGTTCCAGTCTGAGTCTGAAGGCCTGAGAACCAGCAGAGTCAATGGTATAATTTCCAGTCCAGGTCCAAAGGCAGAAGACCAATGTCCCATCTCAAGACCATCAAGTAGAGAGAGTGAATTGTCTTTTGCTCAATCTTTTTTCTATTCAGGCTTTCAACAGACTGGATGAAGCCTGTTTACACTGGGGAAGGCAATCTACTTGGCCCATTTAGTGATTTTATGTTAATTTCATCCACAAACACTCTCAAAAACATACCCAGAATACTCTTTCATCAAGTATTTGGGCACCCAGTGGAAGTAACAACCATTATAGTAAAGTTTCAGGATGCAAGGCAGGATACAAAAATCAATTGCTTTTCTGTATGCCAGTGATGAAGGGTTGGAACTTGAAATTGAAAACAAATTTCAAGTTGACACATAAAATTAACCATCTTAATTGATAGGTTAAGAGAGGAAAGAAAATGAAATCACATAAAATGTTCAATTAAAACTGGAGAGGACAAATAAAAATGGAAAAAAGAAACAAAAGACAAAGGAAATGACTACAAAAGTATACAATAAATATGGTAGATATTAATCCAACTATATCAATAATTACTTTAAATATCATTGACTAACCCTAACTCTAACACTAATTAAAAGACAGACTGCAGAGTAGGTTAACAAAACAAAACAAAACCCTAAGACCCAACCATATGTTGTCTACATAACTAATAGTGAGAGACTACAGGCTTTCCCACTAAGATCAGTAAGAAGGCAAGGATGTCCTCTCATCAGCCCCTATCCAATGTAGTACTGGAAGCTTAGCAATAAGACAAGAAAAGGAAATTAACACATATACAGACTGTGAAGGAAGAAATAAAACTGACTTTGTTCATAGTTGACATGATTACTTATATAGAAAATCTCAAAGAGCCAACAAAAGAAGGAAAACTCTAGGAAGTAACAACTATTATAGTAAAGTTTCAGGATGCAAGGCAGGATACAAAAATCAATTGCTTTTCTGTATGCCAGTGATGAAGGGTTGGAACTTGAAATTGAAAACACAGTATCATTTACATAAGCACCAAACCAAAAAAAGAAATACTTGGGTATAAATCTAACAAAATATGTACAAGATCCATACGAGGAAAACTACAAAATTTTGATGAAAAATATAAAAGGTCTAAATATGTGAAAAGATAGTGTGTGTATATGGCTAGTGAGTGTTTTAGTTTGCTAGGGCTGCCACAACAAAATACTAAAGACTGAATGGCTTATACAACAGAAATTTATTTTCTCACAGCTCCAGAGGCTGAAAGTCTGAAATCAAGGTTGATTTCTTCTGGGGCCTCTCTCCATGGCTTTCAGGTGTCTGCATTCTCTCTGTGTCCTCACCTGGCCTTTCTTCTGTGTGTGTATCCCTGGGAACTCAGTCCCTGTGTCCCAGTCTCTTCTTATAAGAGCACCAGTTAGATTGGACTGAGGAACATTTAAATGCCCTGTCATTAAATATAGTCACATTATGAGGTACAGGAGGTTAGGGCTTCACACATAAATTGTAGGAATGACACAATTCTGTCAATAACAAGGAGACAACATTTTCAAGATGTCAATTCTTCTCAATTTGATCTATATAGTCAGTCATATCTCAATTAAAATGCCAGCAAGTTATTTAATGAATACTGAAAAACTGATTCTAAAGTTTGAATGCAAAGGCAAGGATCCAGAATAGCCAACACAATACTGCAGGAGAAGAATAAAGCCAGAGGACTGACCCTCTCTAACTTTACAACTTACCATAAAGCTATAATAATCTAGACAGTGTGGTTTTGGTGAAGAAACAGATGAGTAGATCAATGGAATGGAAAAGAAGGCCCAGAAATTGACCCATGTAAATACAGTCAAATGATTTTTGACCAAAAGTCAAAGACAAGTGAATGGTAAAAAGGATAGCCTTTTCAAATAATAGTGCTAAAACAACTGGTCATCTGAAAGATTCATCCAAAGCATGAATCTAGACACAGACCTTTTACCTTTCACCAAAACAAACTTAAAATGGTTTGCACCTAAACGTTAAAAGCAAAACCATAAACCTCCTAGAAGATGACATAGGATATAGTCTATGTGATTTGATGCAGGGGGTCCCTGGTGGCTTAGAGGTTAAAGCGTCTGCCTCCAACGTGGGAGACCTGGGTTCAATCCCTGGGTCGGGAAGATCCCCTGGAGATGGAAATGGCAACCCACTCCAGTATTCTTACCTGGAGAATCCCATGAATGGAGGAGCCTGGTAGACTACAGTCCACGGGGTCGCAAAGAGTTGGACACAATTGAGCGACTTCACCTTTACCTTCACCTTATGTGATTTGGAGTTTAGTGATATCTTTTTAGATATAAAAGTAAAAGTATGACCCCTGAAAGGAAAAAAAATAAATTGGACTTTATTAAAATTAAAAACTTTGCTCTGGGACTTCCCTGGTGGTCCAGCAGTTAAGAATCTGCCTATCAGTGGAGGGGACACGGGTTCAATCCCTGGTCTGGGAAGATTCCACAGGCCGCAGGGCAACTAAGCCCATCTGTTGCAACTATTGAGCCTAGCATCCCAGAGCCAGCCCTCTGCAACAAGAGAAATCACTGAAAATGAGAATCCCGTGCACAGCAACTCGAGAGTAGCCCCAGCTCACTGCCAACTAGAGAAACCCCATGCACAGCAACAAAGACCCAGCACAGCCAAAAAATGAAACAAGTGAACAAAACCTCAAAGCAACAAAAAAAGCTTTGCTCTATGAGATATACTGTTAAGAGAATGAAAAGATATTCTCTGCTCAATTTTTCTTATATTTTACTACTGTAAAAATCAATCTATTAATGTAAAAAATAGTAAGAAAAGAAAGAATCAAGAGTTGACTGAACAAATGCCTAAGTCGGAATGGCAAAGCAGTTGGGAAGACAAGTGACCCAAGCTCTGAGACAGACCAGAGTCTGGGGCATGGGCATGTTGATACCAAGCAGTCAGTAACACATTTGACAGTGCAGGGTGTTCAGGACGGTGTTTCTCTATTTGCATTTTGCCTGATCAGAGAAAAAGCCTTTTAATGGTAAACCACTGGACCACAAAACCATTAACCACACAGATAAGAAAACCGAAGAACCTATAAAGAACTTTTTTCTTTTCATGAAATAAACCTTCACCCTGTAGTAGTATTTGCCATCCTACTTGTTTAGCAGAGAACTTTTCTTTCACAGATAACTTGAAAGAAAACTAAACCTGAGCCCCTTGAGGATTCTAAGTTAGTGGGGTCCAGCCGAGCGGTCTTCCTGCGTACATGCGTGCTAAGTTGCTTCAGTCATGTCCAACTCTTTGTGACTCTATGAACTATTGCCTGCCAGGCTCTTCTGTCCATGGGATTCTCCAGGCAAGAATACTCGAGTGGGTTGCCATGCCCTCTTTGAGGGGATCTTCCTGACCCAGGGATTGGACCCAGGTTCTCTGCATTGCAGGTGGATTCTTGACCATTGGAACTACCAGGGAAGCCTGGTCTTCCTATATTACATTCTATTTAGAATCCCCCCCCTTTCTGTAGCTATTGCTATAGTAATTTCGTATTTCTGGATGTTGGAGAGAGTAGCAGAATAATAAATACAAGCTCCACTGATTCCATTCTGGGACCAGCCATTGGGCATCCATGTGGAATTTTATAGGGACAAGCCGAGATTGTTTCCCAGGATCTTGAAATACCTTTTGTTTTGTTGTGCAATATTGGGAAGAAATTGCCACGGCTGGACAGAAATCAGAAGGCAAATTGCTCAGCCCGTGTGCTGGGCCCCAATGATCAACTTCTGTTTGCTGCTAAGATTGTATATCCATAGGGCTAAAACAGCCTTTAATGATATCTGAAATGAACTCAAAACGAAGACCACCTGTGAGCTGACAATGCCTGATCCCTTTCCCCTGAACTCTGGGAACACAGCCCCTGCCAATAGGACAGCGCCTCTCCTTTGAAGTCCACAGGTGCTCACACGCAGTGGGTCCAGCCCCGAACCTGGCTCTGCCTCCGGGGACCTGAAATGTCCTCTGTTGAAAACCACCCTGTATCCCCCTGGTTGCCTAGGCCAGAGACACGGCCCCCCCTTTCCTTCTCCCGCCCACACCCACTTCCACATTGACAGGTCCAGTAGGCTCCTGACTTCTCTCCCCTTCTCTAACTACCTCAGCCTATGCTGCCCTTCTCTCCCATTGGAGGGCAGGTTTCTTGTTAGGTATTTTCAAGGAGCCCCATCCTTTTCCAGTAGAGAACATATTTCTGTAATTACACAACCACTGCTGTGGGTAGCTAGTTTTCTGACCCTCCCACCTCACTTTCACCGTAACCCTCATGAGAGCCGAACTCACTCTCTTTTTGCCGCCATTTTATCCCCAGAATCTGAACAGAGCCTGGCACATTCTAGACCCTCCACAAACATTTGCATCATGAATGGATTATTGAAACTGCTCCTGACTGGTCCAGGCTTTGCTATGTCTTTCCCGACTGCAGCAAAAACATGTATTGGTCCTGATGTCACTTTTCTGCTGAAAACTTTCCAACAGTTTCTCAGGGCCCTGTGACAAGGTGCAACACTTGACCTGGTCTCGCCTCCCCTCAACGCATGCCACCACCCCCACCCACCACCATTGCCCCTCGGACGTGGGAGCTGTCCTCGTCCCAGTTGGGCGAGAATTCCTTTTGCTCTTGCTGCTCCTAGGATGTCATCGTTCCTGGGATACTTATTCTTCAACCTCCTTTATTTTCCCTTCCACCTCCTTTTGCTCCTTATTTCTTATTTCAGCTTAGATGTTCCCCTCAACCCCCTGCCTCTGCTGGGACCCTCCCTGCCCTCTCCGTCAAATGAGTGCTCCCCACACCATGTTTCCTTGGTCACTTTTCTTATCTGACCATATTTTACTTTCACATTTAGTCTCCTGACTTCTTTATAAGATGGAAATCATCTAAGAGTGGGGATCTTTTCTATTCATGCTTTGCCCACATCCTGACCTGGGCAGACTCAGTCAATCCTAGGTAAGTGAAGGAATAAATAAAGGAAAAACCTGAAGGCCAATATGAATATTGGCTGATGCGTCTAGGCTCTAAAAATGTGATGGGAAGTGGAGTTCACACCACGTTTATTAAGTGAACATGCAGAAGACATGGTCCATGCCAGGCCCTGAGGGCACAGACACTGTCATGGAGACAGATGCAAAACCAACATAATGAGGAGTAGAGTGGTCATGTCTGTGAACACAGGGGGATTGGGCCAGTGTTCATGGGCAGATCCCACTTGACGAGGTCACTTCCAGAATTTGTCCCACACTCAAGACCTGCTGGACACTTTCTCTTGGCTGTCTGTGATGGAGAAGTAGGTAGAATCATGAAAGGCAAGGAAGCTTGAAGGTCATCTAATTGGTCTCCTGTTTTAAAAAAGCCTGCTCTGGGAATTCCCTGGTTGCACAGTGGTTAGGACTTTGCACTTTCACTGTCAAGGGCCGGGGTTCAATACCTGGTCAGGGAACTAAGATCCCACAAGCTGCACAATGTGGCTAAAAGAAAGAAGTTTTTTTTTTTTTTTTTTAAAGACTGCTCTTTGTTTGAAGATCATCAGAAAAGATCTCATAGGTGCTTTCAGCAACAGCATAGAATGCAGAGACTGCGTGGCATAAAGCTTTTACATGTACGTGATCACAACCCTTCCCACAGCACTTGGAACTCATTTCTTCCGTGCAACCTGCTTATGACCCACCGGTCACTTTACATCACTCCATTCCTCAACACAGCTTCACCTCCTGCACCCTGGCTCCCAGTGGACCCAAGGACCTCCCAGATCTAAGCCTCCTGGGGGCCATCAAAGGAAGAACTAGATTTCTATTTGTCAGCATGAATCGAACTCAACAACATAATGCTGAATGGAGAGAGTTAGAGTGAAGCATGTGGTATATTATTATCTTTTTCTAAAGAAATATGTTTTTTAATTAATTTATTTTAAATGAAACAAAGGTGAATATTTTAATGATACAAGGTACATTCACAAAGAAGATAAACATCATAAACCATTAGACACCTAACAACAAAAAACCAAAGATACATAAAGCAAAATATAAATCAATTAAATATAAATCTATTATATTTAAATTATTAATGACATCATTCAAGATGCTCCTATTTTCATTTTTTTGCACTTGATAAAATATTTTCAGATAAATGTTAATATGTCTCACTATGGTAATATATTTTTTCTTTTCCTTTATATTTCTTCTGATTTCTGGTTTGTTGTAGTTCAGTTGCTCAACTGTGTTTGACTTTTTGTGACCCCATGGACTACAGCATGCCAGGATTCTCTGTCCTTCAACATCTTCTGGGGCTTGCTCAAACTCATGTCTATTGAGTCAGTGAGGCTATCCATCCATCTCATCTGCTGCTGTCTCCTTCTCCTCCTGCTTTCAATCTTTCCCACCATCAGGGTCTTTCCTAATGAGTCAGCTCTTAGCATCAGGTGCCCAAAGTATTGGAGCTTCTGTTTCAGCATCAGTCCTTCCAATGAATATTCAGGACTGATTTTCTTTAGGATGGACTGGTTGGATCTCCTTGCAGTCCAAAGGACTCTCAAGAGTCTTCTCCAACACCACAGTTCAAAAGTATCAACTCTTTGGCCCTCAGCTTTCTTTACGGTCCAACTCTCACAGCCACTCATGACTACTGGAAAAGCCACAGCTTTAACTAGACGGATCTTTGTGGGCAAAGTAATGTCTCTACTCTTTAATAAGCTGTCTAGGTTTGTCATAGCTTTTCTTTCAAGGAGCAACTGCCTTTTAATTTCATGGTTACAGTCACCATCTGCAGTGATTTTGGAGCCCAAGAAAATAAAGTCTGTCACTGTTTCTATTGCTTCCCCATCTATTTGCTATGAAGTGATGGGACCAGATGCCATGACCTTAGTTATCTGAATGTTGAGTTTGAAGCTGCCTTCTTCACTCTCCTCTTTTACCTCCATCAAGAGGCTCTTCAGTTCCTCTTCTCTTTCTGCCATAAGGGTCGTATCATCTGCATATCTGAGGTTATTGATATTTCTCCCTGCAATGTTGATTCCAGCTTGTGCTTCATCTAGGCTGGCATTTCACATGATGTACTCTGTATATAAGTTAAATAAGCGAGGTGACAATATACAGCCTTGACATAATCCTTTCCTAATTTGGAAGCAGTCTGTTGTTCCATGTCCAGTTCTAACTGTTGCTTCTTGACCTGCATACAGATTTCTCAGGAGGCAGGTAAGGTGCCTGGTAGTCCCATCTCTTTAAGAATTTTCTACAGTTTAATGTGATCCACACAGTCAAAGGCTTTAGCGTAGTGAATGAAGCAGAAGTAGATGTTTTATTGAAATTCTCTTGCTTTTTCTATGATCCGACGGATGTTGGCAATTTGATCTCTGGTTCCTCTGCCTTTTCTAAATCCAGCTTGAACATCTGGAAGTTCTTGGTTCACATACTGTTGAAGCCTAGCTTGGAGAATTTTGAGCATTACTTTGCTAGCATGAGATAGTACGATTGTGAAGTACTTTGAACATTCTTTGGCATTGCCTTTCTTAGGGATTGGAATGAAAACCAACCTTTTCCAGCCCTGTGGCCACTGCTGAGTTTTCCAAATTTGCTGCCATATTGAGTGCAGCACTTTAACAGCATCATTTTTCATTTTTTAAAATATTTATTTGGCTCTGTCAGGTCTTAGTTGCTGCTTTTGGGATCTTTATTGTATTGTATCTTTTGTTGCAGCAAGCAGGCTCAGTAGCTCCATGGCATGTGGGATCTTAGTTCCTTGACCAGGGATTGAACTCATGTCCCCTGCATTGCAAGGTGAATTCTTAACCAGTGGACCACCAGAGAAATTCCCATGCAGGATATTATTGATGTAAATCCAATGACATACAAATAGCACAGTTCGTGGATGGAGGCACATGTGTGGGAGGAGGGTTGGGAGGAGGTTGGGATAAGGTGGGGCTGTGTGATGTGAGAGTGGGTGCAGCAGCAGGGATGAGGGCCATGAGGAAGGGATGTCTGTCTGGGTGTTTGGGCAGCCTCACCAAAGTAGATGGTGGTATCATGCCACTGATGGAGGGAACAGTAACCTGGATTTGTTCAAATCCAGCCCCCAGGGAAAAGCACACAACTCCAGTGGCATTATCTGAAGAGGTGGCTCTGAGGGCAACAGAGCAGAGCAGCAGAGAGGAGAGGCTGGACTGGCTGGGGGGTGGCTGGCGGGTGTGCACACCCTCCAGGGCTTGTGCTGTCCCTGCATCTGTCCACAGAGGGAAAGGAAAAAGAGAAACTCTGGGCTGTGGTGCAGGGAAAGACAGTCTAATATTTTTCCTGGGATTAGGAAAGATATACAAATGCATTGTCTATGACAGAACAAACAAGCCTCTGAGGATCTTTAGCTCTGAACATCAGGTATGTTTACATAAACAGAGGGACATTGAACATTAGGAATTTGTGAGACTCAGATTCAGTGTTTTTAAGATAATTGCAAAATATATTCAGGACCATTTGATATTGGTGATAGCAGTGCCCAAACCCTCAGGCTAAATCCCCTACTTACCTCCTCACTCTTCTTCCATTTTTCACTTTTCACTTTCATGCATTGGAGAAGGCAATGGCAACCCACTCCAGTGTTCTTGCCTGGAGAATCCCAGGGACGGCGGAACCTGGTGGGCTGCCGTCTATGGGGTCGCACAGAGTCGGACACAACTGGAGCGACTTAGCAACAGCAGCAGCAGCTTGCCTCTAGGACTGTTTGCGTTCAAAGATGAACTTCTGAATTGTGCTGTCTTTTTAAAAGCGTTTGTATGCTAATGTCACTATTTTGTTTTGCTGTCTTAATTGGTCTGTCCATGCGTAGGGTGAGCACAAGTCCTGGAAAAATACCACTGGGTGTCTCTGGAAGGAGGTTGTTCAGACCACAAAGCCTGAAGCCTGGCACTGGCTTTTCTCAGCTTAACCACAGCTGAGGTTAAGAGGGCAAAGCCACCTCTGGCTGCCCTTCAGGTGGTGGTGAACATGGCCCTCACCTTCCCCTCCACCAGCCAGCAGCTTCTACCCCTGATTAATGTTGTACCTTGTAACAGGGTGATAGATGTGCCTCTGCCAAAGTTTCCCCTGGGCGCTTCCCCTGTGGCTCAGGGGTAAAGAATCCGTCCGCAATGTAGGAGGTACAGGAAACTCGAGTTCAGTCCCTGGGTGGGGAAGATTCCCCTGGAGGAGGAAATGGCAATCCATCCACTCCAGTATCCTTGTCTGGAGAATCCACGGATAGAGGAGCCTAGCGGGCTAGAGTCCTTCAGATCTCAGAGTCAGACATGACTGACGTGATTGAGCAGGCAGGCCAGTCAATAACGGCCAGTGCTCCTATGCTCCCAAGATAGGCCCCAGTGCAACCAGCAAGGGCTTTTCAAACAGGGTCTCTGGACATGATGTCTGTTCACCTGTGAAGGAGGGTGGAGAGAGCAGGGGGTTAAGGGAGGATTCCTGTCCCGTGGGTGTCCAGCGCATCCTCCAGTCTGTGGGAAGGAGTCGGGGCCTAGCCCTTACCTCCAGCTTCAGCAGAGGGGCTTTAAGCAGACACGCTGGGGAGCTGACAGGGGACACGCTCCTGGCGCTGGCCTGAGAGCCCAAGGTGAGGAATGGGCTGAGCTGGCTGGAGGAGGTGAGACGGCATCTGTCGGGGGTGGAGGGCAGCTGGGCAAGGGCGCTCCAGCAGAGGCTCGAGTCTGCCCTGGACAGGCCTGGGGCCTCTGCTCTAGTGCACCATAGTGCGCCATAGTGCACTGTGTGCACACTCAGCACCACAGTGAGAGCGTGCTGACAGTGCTCCGAACCAGGGCCTGAGCAGGGGTTGTCACGGCCAGCTGGGCAAGGCGTCAGCCTTCCCAGGAGAGCTGGAGGCGAGAGGTACCTGGAATCCCAGGAGAGGCTCCCAGAGGACCCAAGAAGACACCACCAAGAGAAAGGTCAGTTTTCCACATGTGCATGGCCTGGGCTCCAAACCTGGGCAGAGAGACTACTTTGCCTCCATTAAGGCTCCAGTCGGGGAGGTCAAGGCTGAGGCAGGAGTGGGGAAATGCTGGTAGGGAGATGGATTCACCAGGTGTTACTGATTGAACTGAGTTCCTTACATGCCTCCACCCCATCCATACATTGAATTTTTAACCCCTGTACCTCAGAATGTGACAGCATTGGGAGCAGGGTCTTTGAAGAAGTGATTAAATTTAACATGGGGCTAGGGAAGACATGGAGATGGTGTCCATCTGTAGGTCCAGGAGCAGCATCAGGAGAAACTCCCCCAGCCGGCACTGTCGTCCGTGATGTCCGGCCTCCAGAGCTATGAGGACATAGGCTTCTGTTGTTGAAGGTGTGCAGTCTCCAGCTGATGAACAACCCCCCACCTCTGTTCTGCCTGCAGGCCTCCTGCCAGCCACAGGTTGAGTGTTCACTTTGAATGAGACTCACAGAGGATGTGTTAGTACGTGAACTCCTGTCATTTATGGACCTCACGTCACCAGAACACTTCTTGTCCCGGGGGTTGTGGGGTGGGTATTCCTCAGACCTGGGCAGCACCATCCCCAGGGTGGGTTTGCAGGAGGGGTTGAGATGTGATTGTTCGTGCGGTGTCCTGTGGGAAGAATTCCTGACAGCATTGCTCCATCCCCAGCGTCCCGAGAGTCCCTCCACATTTAGCTGATGTTAAAATTTGGCTGAGGTTAAAATTTAACCACCTCTGGGTTTAAACTTTGGCTGCGCTGATTCTCCTCTTGGAGAAAGTGGCAAGAGTAACTCAAGATAGTGAAGTCAGTGAGGTGTGCCTCGCCCTTAGCCTTGACAATGAAGCTCCCATCCCAGGCTGTGAATGAGTCTATCAAGTCTATTCTGCTGTAAAGGACTGTCTTTGAATTCCTCGGAAAAGATGACTCTTCCCCAAGCCTTAGTGGCGTTTCAGTTGCCTCTGCTTCACATTGTTCTTCCCAATCCAAGCCTGTCTGATGGACTCTCTCCAATGTGGTGCCCGTTAGATCTTGTTTCAGATTAAAACTGCTGAGCCAGGCTCCATTGCAGGAGTGACCTTGCACATCCATGGAGCTGAATTCTCGAGAATGTGAGATTGGCCCCACAGGAGAGGGACTGGTTTGACTTTCTTCTCCAGAGATTCAGGGTTGCCATCGTGGAATCCACATGCCCATGGAGAAGCTGCTGGCTGAGTAGCAGGATCCTATTGTAAAATGAAGCGACTTTACCGTGAGGGCTGTAGTGCCGTGTCCTGAATCCACTGAACAAACTGAGTTGGATCCCATCGAAAAACAGAGATTCAATTCCATCACGTCCCCTCAGCCCAGCTCCGCCCTGCCACTCCCCTCCCCCATCCCACCTCCACCCTCGTCCCCCAACACCCCCATCCCCACTCCCCACCCCTTCCAACACTGCCCCTCACCTCCACACCCACAGGGGCAGGGCCACCGGCAGAACAGGTCAGTGCTATGGCCAGCAGTGCCGCTTGGGCACTGAGACCCTGACTCACGGCCGCTTCACCCTGGAGCGGCCCAGCCTCTGTGGGGTCCTCGAGGGGAAGCCGAGCCCTCACCAGGCTCACTGGCTAAGTTTCCTGAGACCAGCCCTGAAGCCAGCAAAGTCCTGATTACAGGCTTTGGGACTGGAGGCGTGTGTGTGGGGTGACCCAGCCCCCTTGTCCCAGGATGGCTGAAGGCCCAGCCTCTTCTTGCTGGAAACTTGACAGAGCCTCTGCCTCACTTGGCCCTCGGGGGTGGTGGGGACCTGACAAGCTCAAGTGCTTGGGGTGAAGCAGCCACACGTGACTGCTGCTCTGTGTTCCAGCAATAACCAGCCAGACCAAAGCCTGCTGTGGGGGAGGGCTACTGGATACACATTTGGAGGCTTGAATTTGGCTCCTTCAAAAAAAAAAAAAAAAACAAACAAACAAATAAAACAACCCCCCATCATCATCTGAGGATTCTTCACAAAACTTCTCTCAGGTTCTGGGAAGGGAGCTCCTAAACTCCCAGGCTGTGATTACCCAATGATTGTTAACCCCCTGCAGCCACGCTAAACACGGACCTGAAGTCCTTTGGGCAGCTGGTGTTCCAGGGATCCTGGGTCTGCTTTTCTGAAACTTCACCTGCTCCTGCAACACAGCTGCTCCCGATTTCTCAGATAGGATGCAATTCCAGAGCGTGGCTCTCAGTCTCAGAAAACATGAGACTTACTCAGGGGAGTTTGTTATAAATTCAGAGTATACACGCATATGGGACTTCCCAGGTGGAACTAGTGGTAAAGAACCTGGCTGCCAATGCAGGAGACTTAAGAGATGAGGGTTTGATCCCTG